>NW_028282937.1:0-9595 GCF_059751285.1 Brachycentrus maculatus | reverse complement strand
ATTACTAGTTGCAAATAAGGGTATTTTTTCTTTTGATATTTCGATAACACGAGATATATATTTTTTTAATTATCTAAAACATTATTAAAATTTCTGAGGGGAAAAAAACCCATTTCTACCGATGGCGTAATTTATAATACACAAGCCCCCTTTTAAATCTAAATTTGATAACTTTTACACTGTTTCTTTTATACCTCGTCATATGTCATAAATTAAACCCTGAAGAGGTCAATAGGTTGTTGCCGAAACTGTTGGTTGTTAATAAAAATGTGAGTGGATCAAAAAATAAGGTTTTTTTTATTTCTCAAAATAATATAACACTTTTCTAATTTTATCAATAAAGCTAATCGTTGGTGATTGTTATAAAACCCGAACGTGCGTTATTTTAATTGAGTAAGGTTAAATCTAGTAAAATATTGTTAAATGTATATCTTAAATATCATGCTTTATATCAATATACTTTTTGAACAAGTCAAACACTGGACATCCCACGTTTATGACTTACTTTACCTAAGCACAACCGACCCATGTTGTTCTCGTTTTAAATGTTGACAAGGGTTAGAGTAACGAGAACCACTTTGTAATGGACGTAGTGATGATTACTCGTTGGTGATTGTTATTAAACCCGGGAATGCGTAATTTTAATCGAATATGGTTTAATATGTATGTTTATTCGCATGTATGGAAAAACGAAAAGTAGTATTGATAAAACATTCAGATTTTTAAAAAATAAATACGAAAATAAGAAAAGTGTTTTTATCATTAACACAATTATTTCAATTCCGTGCTATTTCTGTGAGCCTAAGCGGCTCATTATTAAAAATAGGTTTCAAATTGTGGTGGAGTGGGTTTGTACCGAGAAACTCTGACTTAAGAGTCCGCGACACTAACCACGGGACCACAACCCGACACAAGTAATAATTTTTGGAGTAAGTTTAAATTTAAACCTTTTAAATCCAAAACTGATTCTCACAAGCCAATAAATGAAGACTGTCCAAAAGTAAAAGTATATTTTATTATTATATTATTTATAAATATATATTAATACATATATATACATATGCAAATATATATATATATATATATATTTATATATTTACATATATGTATATATACATATACATACATATCATCGGTAGGGTGAATAATACATTATCTGACATACAAACAAAAAAAAATAGGAAATCATCAAGTGGTCAAAAGGCAAAAAATCTGGATATATCAAAATTACAACAACATACAATAGGAATTCTATATGTCCACATCTTTTATCAAAAAAAGTTATATGGATGTTCAATAATGGACAGAATGTGAACATTACACAAATGTATGGATTACCGTTATGCTCAGATTTCTATCTGCTTTCTTTAAAAAAAAAATTGTGCTTAATCTCAGACAAGGTATTTAAAATACGTACACCAAATAATGTAGAATATATTTTGTATCGCTTTTGTAGTCTTCAACCATTAAGATTTAGAAAAAAGATATTATTGAAAGCAAGTAATTGTCTTTTAAAGTTTATATATTATCTGTCTTTATGAAAGTGCTTCTTGTGCTTACTACGAAGCATTGAAATGTTTACTAAACGTAGTCATGTAGTTTTTACAAATACTAGGTTTATCTAGAGTGTGTTTGGTTCTTTGCGCTTTGATCCGAATTGTAAAGAGACCCCATGTGAAAACGAAAGTAGGGCATAAAGTACTACCACTTTACCTTACAACAGCTAAGAGGTTCGTTTACTTTCTAAAATTCTACTTAGAAACTCGACGAAATGGAACTTTGTTTCGGGAAAATGCTGGACGAAATTTTTCGAAAAGAAATTCCTACGAGACTTTGTAGTATGTACCCTATTCCGTGCTCTTTAATATTATTTTGGAGTACCTATTATACGAAGGTGAATTTCGTAAACTTTCTCCATAGATTTCAGTCCCTAAAATTTATTAACCAAAAAAATGAAAAGATTTAAAAAGAAAGTAAAATTTTCTTTTCGTTTATAATTTGCAGTACATATTTTATTTATCGAATGTTGTAATCCACGAAAACTTTACGTGAAAGTTTTTAATTGCCCTTAAAACGATGGCAGAAAACTCGCCTTTCGATTTGTTCCTTGAAAAACTCCTAAGGGAAAATACCCTTGAAATGGGTATATCTCTATTATGGACTTTCTTCAAACATAATCCGCTAAAAAAATAGGAATATCCAGTAAAAGTCCGAGTTTTCTAAACCTACCAAATCGTTAAAAGGTACGAGTACATTTAAATAATTTGGGCAAAGTTTTTAACGTCTTTTTATATAAGACCTTAAATCTTGGGGAAAGCTGTGGTGTTAAAGGCTCGAGGGATTTTTCATACACATATACTAGAATATGATATTTAAGCCTCTTTTATTATACTAGGTAGAATCAAAAGGGACGTTAATCTTCCCTAAGTATTAATAACATTTTTCGCTTGAACTAAAAAGGTTTCGAATCGATCTTGATATTTATGTAGGGATTATGTATCAAGGTGCTTCCTTCTTAAAGGAGACACATATATTTTATAAAATATGCGTAATACTTAAATTCTGTCATTACAAAAGAATAGACTGCTTTGAAAGGTTAGCCATATTCAAAAAACTTGATATAATACTCAAATTTAATCTTTTTGCTTTATAATATAAATGCTTTGATCTGATATGTACAGGTTTATAAACATAAATGATTGTATTGAAAACAAAAAGATTATTAGACAAATAAAAACAAAACTTTAAATATTTAATGCAAATTTCAATTTCTAATGGTCTAAATAAAGGTCGATTTCTTAAATACCTGCAATTATTGTATTTACGACAGAGAAAACATATTTTTTCTTAGAAGACGGTGCAACCTATTTCTCTGCGGTCGAAACAATGCAGTTATTGCAGACGAGCCGTTCTGAAAGAGTGATTTTAGACTAACGAGAAGTGAATAGGCTACCAAGATCTTACAATTTAAAAACATAAATATTTTTAAATATTTTTATTTTTGTGAAAAATATTGTACCAACATGATCCATAGACCATTATGAACTGAACAAAAATTTAAAGTGTTACTGACAAAATTCAAACCCAATTATGCCAGAATATGATCGAGAATTTCGTCAAAAGAGAGAGCCTTTACCAAAACAGTCTGGTATTTGTCAAACATTGCATTCCGAACGAACTTCAATATCTAAATTTCACGTAGAAATAAAAACATTTCACGAATTAAATTGAAACAAATTTCATTAAAACATTATAACTGGTTTTGGGACACCTTATTAATTATGACACGTGTTTCGATGCACTTGACATCATTATAAACCAATATATGTATTTAATACTGATGCATCTAAGCGCGTGTCATAATAGGGCACAGTAATTGGTGGTGATTACCAATTTAAGTTTAAATTTTGAACTTGATGAATATTATCATCAAGTTACTGTAGAATCAAAAAAATATTCAGAATTTATGATATAAATAAAATTATTTAATTATAAACTTTGTGTTGAAAGTAAGATTTTGGTATGGATGGATAAATGGTAAATTTATTTCATTTATTGGTTTAGCAGTCACGTTGTGGTAAAATCTATCCATTTTAATTAAAACATTAATTAAAAATGGTAAATTTATTTAAGGAATTTAGATGTAAAAAGTCGTGAAATCTTTTTGTGCGTTCAAAATAATTTATCGTAATTATTTCCAAATCCTTTTATTTCTAATCCATTCCATCTTCTATCCTTATTTCTGTTTTGTGTAAAATTTTGGTATTATTCATATTTTGAAATTTTTTTTCCGGTTAATTTTATCAAATTGGTTCATTTATTAACTGATCAAAACATCCGAAACAATTAATCATGTTAAAAGTGTTCCCCTGAATGTTTACCTTGAACAAAATATCATACAGTATTCTTCATCTAATTGGGTTCATACATTGCGAGATCTATAGGGGTTGTGAGGTGCCCTCTTGGATAATTGACATCCCGATGACTAGCCGTTATCAAAGGAGGGTAGTCTTAGGGTAGAAAGTAGAAACATAGTATAACCAAATCCAAACAAAATAAATGCCGTCGTCAAAATGTGCAAATATGAGTACGCAAAAATTTGCAAGCTGGGTGCATATTTTAGCATTTTTTACTTGTGGGAGGATAAAGTGTTTGCTGTTCCGATGTCCTTGCAAAAGGGGATGGATTGTAAGGGCTCGAACATAAAACGCCTCACAGGAGCCGAATAATTAATTACGTAGGACCATCGTTAAGTGTTCCTAGCCCGAGGGATTGAGAGGATAAAGTTATTCGCCATTAAGGAAAGGATATATTTATGAACGATTCAAAGGTTTTGTCGAACTTTTTACTGATATAAAATTTAAACAAGTTTTTTTTATAGCTTTGGAATGAAATTTATACGCATATTTTTTTGCTCGGTACAAAATATTTTTTAAAAATAAAAACGATTGTGTTCGAAATTTTCGAATGCACTTATCGTCTAATTGATTTTAATTATATTTTTTATTGATGTACATGTGCTAATTTTATTCATTAATACGAACAAAATTGTTTAGTATACCTTGAACAATAATGTATTACCAAATATAATCAGACAAGGTAGAAAAGTAAGTTTGGCATGGTAATTTATCATAGTTTATTAAAAAAAATTGTATTTGTGAAAAAAAAAACACATGCGTTATATTAGAAGAAAAATAAAAACTATAAACAGATTGTTTTAAAAGAAGATATTGAAAATTAATACTCGTAAATAATATACATCTGACAAAACTTCGAATTATAATATTGTAAATAATAAATCAGTATTTTCTACCGACATTTCATCATAAATGAAAAAAAAGACAGGGCTTACGACCTGTCATAGGCTGATGAATGTTAAAAAGTGTAAAAGTGATCAGACGCGTAACATTCACCATTCTACCCATGACGGACAATCAACTTTAATTGATGTTAAATTTGAGTTTAAATTGAAAAGAGCTTACCACATGTTTGTTACATCTACTACGATATCTTTGGTTGAAATAAGTAAGTTTTTTTAATAGCAGAAATCTTCATGAAATGTTTGTCACATATCGCTCACTCCTTTCAAGAACGTCATATATAAAAAAAATCGTCAATTTTCAGTTGTGCATGTTTTCGGAATGCCCAGGAAATTTACTATATCCCAGCTAAAGCGGCATATTTTTAACTTAATATTTACCCGCTACAGGGCAGAAAGTGTTGTTTTTGCATTTTGAAGAATAGGTATTGTTTAAGTATTTTTAAAAATATACTAAATATTGTTCAAATGGAATAAAAACAATCATGTTTTACCTAAAAAGATATGTTGCGCAGTAAAAAGTAAAATAAGTGGCTCCATATATTTTTTTAATACATTGTATTATATTGTTAAACTTTAAAAACGTTCTGCTGAAAAATCTAGTTTTTTGATTTATGACATTCTTGAAAGGATTGAGCGATATGTACATTCTTACGAATTTATTATGCTTATTTGTAAAAAAGCAAACATCCATATTCTTCTTAATCTATGTTGAGATTTCATTAAAAATATTATATATATAAACGCATTAAAAAAATTACTCCTTAGTGAAGGGAAATCCAGAGGTCATGAAAATGAAATTGGATTCACTCAACATTGTGACAACATCAGTAATAAATACTAAATCAGTAAATCAACAAATATTGTAATTTTTTTAAAATATATAATCGTCTTTGATCGTCGAGTAACTATGTATAGTATTTTCTCCCAGATTTCTATTAAATAAAATTAAATAAAATAAAAAGCCAAATGATTTGTTTGTCTTACTCGTTTTAAAGATAAATTAGTGCGTAGATTGAAAAAATATTTTAATTATATTTCGTATAAATTTATTAATTAAACCCTAGGACTATTTTCTCTGTTGTCCTATGATAGTCATTTATAAAGGGTCACAGCCATAAAGGATGGTATGAAAATTAAACAACGAGAAGCGTTGAAATATTGCACGATACACGAGTACATAGTATCTCATATTAAAACTGAAGAGAAATTCATTTAAATGAAATGTATTTTATAATATATGAAACTTTCACAAACTAAAGTATCAATGCAAACAAATATTTTGGGTGGAAAGTGGAGTCTTTTTGGTGTATTAGGGTTTGGTCATGAACATAGTTTGAAATGTCGATTAATGCTGCAACTTTAAATGAAGCGTCTACTACTAGAGGAAAAACATTTTGGTATCTCGTAAGGAATTTTAATCATATCTAATTTAGAATTTCAGATTGATTAAAAAGAAAACTGTTTTTGATACTCTGTAGGGTGCAATTTAATAATAAATATTAAGTTACTAACTAACCATCATGTAGGCAGAGAGAATAGAATGGCACACCAATCTGTCTTTGCACACAATCTTTACCTCTTCTACATTTATGCATTTCCACATACATACTCACTGACAATTCTGACTCCTGACCTGATCGCTTAGAAATACTTGATTATGACAAATTTTCTTCAGCATTCTCATTTCCTATTTTCAACTACATTCGCCCCATATTATTTAACTCATCTTTCCTTACTCACTCGTTCCACATGTCTAAACTATCTCAGAGTACCATTCTTAATTTGATCGATAATGACTATCACAGCCTTGTATTTTTCCTTATATCACTATTCGAACATCTATTCTATAGCCTATCCTTAAAAGTGGTATTTTTTGTAAAACATACCTAATAATAAATTTGGTGAGAAAAATGATCATGCATCTCCTCATACATATTCAGTGTCAGTACTATAATACACACACACACATATATATATATATATATATATATATATATATATATATATATATATATATATATATATATATATATATATATATATATATATATATATATATATATATATATACATATATATATATTTATACATTTATATATATATATATATATATGTATATATATATATACATATATATATATATATATATATATATATATATATATATATATATATATATATATATATATATGAATATATATATATATATATATATATATATATATATATATATATATATATATATATATATATAAATATATATATATATATATATATATATATATATATATATATATATATATATATATATAAATATATATATATATATATATATATATATATATATATATATATTATATATATATATATATATATATGTATATATATATATATATATATATATATATATATATATATATATATATATATATATATATATATATATATATATATATATATATATATATGTGTGTGTGTGTATTATAGTACTGACACTGAATATGTATGAGGAGATGCATGATCATTTTTCTCACCAAATTTATTATTAGGTATGTTTTACAAAAAATACCACTTTTAAGGATAGGCTATAGAATAGATGTTCGAATAGTGATATAAGGAAAAATACAAGGCTGTGATAGTCATTATCGATCAAATTAAGAATGGTACTCTGAGATAGTTTAGACATGTGGAACGAGTGAGTAAGGAAAGATGAGTTAAATAATATGGGGCGAATGTAGTTGAAAATAGGAAATGAGAATGCTGAAGAAAATTTGTCATAATCAAGTATTTCTAAGCGATCAGGTCAGGAGTCAGAATTGTCAGTGAGTATGTATGTGGAAATGCATAAATGTAGAATTATTATTTTAACTTATACACATCAATGTTTTTGCGTTATGGTAATACTAAAAAGGGAGATACCCACGTGGGGCAAGGAGATAGGGACTTTATTACGGCCCAGTGGCCCTGGAGAGGCAAATAGGCCAAGGGGGCCGCCAAGGGGGGCGTTAATCCACGTGTTGCCCCCTCCCGGCGTTTTGTTTCCGCCCAGGGAGCTTCTACTGCGGCGTTTTCATCAACAAGTCGTTGACTTTAATGCTTCTGGAATTGAAGTTTTCTTTATTGTCCCGGTCGACTTATCGTCCAACGCAGACAGCTTGCCTCGTGAAACGTGAGTCGTGAACTTACAGCTCGTGTGACGATTTAATCGTTTGAGTAAATTATTAAAAATCTCATTAGTTGATTCGGCAGTCACTTTGTAGTAAAATCTATTTAATTAAAATTAAAGTTTTACTAAATTATTAACACTACATCTTAAAATCTATTGTAACACATGTTTCAATGCATTCAGGATTATTTTCAAATACCGTATGTGAAGCTTATTCTAAATTTTAGAGTCTTCGAACAATAGGAATTCATAAAAATATAAATTATTTTTCGACATCTCATCAAAGATGAAGAAGAATATCTGGGCATTTACGGGGCTAACGACCGTCATAGGCTGATTTAACTGATCACTTTACACACGTGTAACATTCACCAATTCTACCCATTATTGACACCCACACTACTTAAATTCTTGGAAGTTCTATATATATGAATCAATTTTGAAACATTATTCTTGAATCACTAGAACTTCACAAGAGACATCTATTAGTGAGATAAAAAGTAGCTTTTTATTGAGCAGAAACTCTTTTATTCTTCAGCCCCGTAAATGCACAGACTTCCATATTCTTATTCATCTTTGATGAGATTTCATAAAATAATATGAAAATAACTCCTGTAATTGGAGATTATCCAGATTGTCCACATTAAAAATGTTGTAATATATAAGTAATTATAAACCCATAATTAATAATTATACAGTGACTAAATCCTCCCCCCTATTGTCTATGTTCCCACTAAAAAAAAAAAATAAAAAAACATATCCTACCCCCCCTTCAACTTTTACGTCTCAATGATACAACTCTAAAATTTAGACTTAGCTTTACATACGGTGTTTAAAAATAATTTGATAAGCAACGAAATACGTGTCAAAGTAGATTTTTAGAAATAGTGGTATTTAAAAAGTAAAACATGTTTTTTTAATAGTCTACAGAGACGATTAGTCGAGACGGAGTCAGGAAGAAGGAAGTTGATTTGAAAAAGCTTGTATTTAGAAGAGATTCTTTAGTTAAAATATTTTTTAAAAGAAGACAAAAATATAGATACAGATTTACCGACAAATAAAGATAAAATTTATCAAAAACAATGTATATATATGCATGATTATTTTTCTTTTTAGTGTCCGAAGTTAATCAGCCCTTAATCCTTTAGATCCTTAAGTACGAGGGTAGTAAGTAAAGTCACCCATCCATAGGCCACGCATGCTGGGGATGTATTTGTCATCCACCATAATTTTTATTACCTTTAGTTTTATACACATGGAGAGGCCCGGACTGACCACCCTCGTGCTTTTTTACTGCGGCATTTAAGCAGCTTACATAATTATACTTTAAGCACATTTACGACGTAGTATAAATTACGTAACGCACTCGCTCCGTGGTTGGATCCCGCAGGTATTAAATCCTCGAAAAGGCTATAATTTAATATATTTACACAAGTACAGTAAGTCCTGTACTAACGTGATTTCGACTTACGTGAATTCGTACTTACATGATTAAAAAAAAAAGAACTATTTGTGTTTGTATTATTTTCCAAAAATAATTCAATTTCATACTATTTTTGTCAGCCTAAGTGGTTCATTATTAGAAATCGGTATCAAATTGTGGTAGA
>NW_028282936.1:0-6366 GCF_059751285.1 Brachycentrus maculatus | reverse complement strand
GACCGTCATCGGCTGGTTTAAGTGATCACTTTACACACGTGTAACATTCACCAATTCTACCCATTATTGACAACCACACTACTCAAATTCTTAGAAGTTCTATATATATATATGAACCAATTTAGAAACCTTGTTCTTAAATTTAGAATCCTTGTTGTATGTAAAGAAGCTTTTTATTAAGCAGAAACTCTTATATTAGTATGTGAGGTCTCATGTGTGTGATTATAATCCAGGATTCGGACCTCACATACTAATATAAGAGTTTCTGCTTAATAAAAAGCTTCTTTACATCTCACCAATAGATGTCTGTAGTGAAGTTCTAGTGATTCAAGAACAAGGTTTCTAAATTGGTTCATATATATATATATATATATATATATAGAACTTCTAAGAATTTGAGTAGTGTGGTTGTCAATAATGGGTAGAATTGGTGAACGTTACACGTGTGTAAAGTGATCACTTAAACCAGCCGATGACGGTCGTCAGCCCCGTAAATGCCCAGACTTCCATATTCTTCTTCTTCTTTGATGAGATGTCAAAAAATAACCATTTTTTATCATTTTGACAAATTATATAAATATGTATTGTAATTACGTAGACGCAAACATTGTTTCGTCTAATTGATTTTGAAAATTAAAAAAAAAGAAAATTATCCATGAAAAAAGGTGCCGGAACGCCGTTCCACCGTGTTACAATAAAAAAACCTAGGTATTAATAACCGTAAAGTGCTGCCGAATAAAATTAATGAAATCTCAAAATGGATTTTTGTTTTTGTGAAATTCTGTAATTTTCGGTTGGTATTTCAATAAAATAATAATCATTTTGCGTGCCAAGAGGAAGAGTTTATTTATTTATTTTGTTTGCAGTTTTCTGTTGGTAATGTTAGAAGTTTCTAGTATTTTGATTTGAGCATTATAATTCTTTTTTTAACATACGTTTTCTATAAAACGAACTTTATTGTACGTCGGGGTTATTTTTTTACCCTTATTTGCGGATTAAAAGCAGTGAAGCATGGAACTCTGCATTTTGTATTGTGATGTTTTTAATTGGACGGCGCCAACCGACGTCATACCTGCAAATGGCGCCGGCGTCGGTGTAGATCGGCGCCAATTTAAAATTCATTTATACTACCAAACATTGAATTAATTTGTGCTTTGAACGTTTTGTAATTAGAAACATTACCTTTGTTTTTGTAACGTGAAAATTCTTGAAAAAAATATTATTTCGGAGACCGTGAAATTCTCACATTCGTAGAGTTTATTTGTTTGGTTTAAATTTTTTCCATAATACTTACAGCACATTAAACTTACTTAAATACCCTTACTTTTTATTGATAATTTTTTTATATTACCTTGTTAAGTCTTGTTAAATTTTATCATGTGTCGTTCATAAATATTTATTACAGTTTAAATTTGGTAAAAATGCAGATTGCGTTTCACCACATTCAAACATAAATGCAAATGTAATAATTATGGGTGAAGTGGTCTTACCAGCGCACTAAGTTTGGCAAGCGTGTCTTTGCTGTTGCGGTCCATCGGCATGGACTGCACTTCCACCAGCAATTTTAAACAGTGTGATTGAAAATTAAGAAAAACCAAAAATATATTTTTTTGCTAAATCTTTTCCATAAAGTAGTATTTTACGAAAATAGCGCTATATTTGTTTTCCAAAATTATATATTTATATATTTATATATATATATATATATATATATATATATATATATATATATATATAAATAAATATATATATATATATATATATATATATATATATATATATATATATATATATATATATAATATATATATATATATATATATATATATATATATATATATATATGTATATATATATATATATATATATATATATATATATATATATATATATATATATATAAATATATATATATATATATATATATATATATATATATATTTATATATATATATATATATATATATATATATATATATATAATATATATATATATATATATATATATATATATATATATATATATATATATATATATATATTTATATATATGTAATAAAATAACTAGGTACCTACCTATACATTTTATTAAGTACTTACAAAAAGTACCTACATATTATAAAACAGTTCTACCACAGATGTCGCATGCGTCGCACAGAATTAAACAAAAGAGATCCGATAGGAAAAAATAACTGTCAGAATCAGATAGATATAAAAATTATTGTAAAGATTAATTAAGAATAAACTTTTATTGTCGTTTCTTTAATTACAAAGCAACACATTGTTTATTTTATTATTATACACCCACTTTACATATTATTTACACTTAATTTTCAAAAGGAAAATATTACCACGTTATAAAACGACAATTTTGTTAATCAAAAATGAAGAAACAAAATAAAAATAAAATGGATACTGCTCCTCAAACATTAGAAAACTTACTAGAAAAATTAATACAAAATGCTCAGGTAAGCAAACATCAAAATTTAAAAGATATTTCAGAGAAGTTCATCATTGAAAAATTTACAAGCAAAAATCCTAATGCAAACCAGTGGATGGATATTTTTGAAAAAGAATGTACACGTTTTGAGGTGACAACGGATGAGAAAAAAATTGAAATATTAAGATTGTTTATGGATAAAAGTTGTGAAGATTGGTACAGTTCGATGATGATAAAATTTTCCATGAACTCAGAATGGATAGTATGGAAAAACAACTTTTGTAAAACATTTACAAACAAGGGATGGAACCATGTAATGTTTGCATTATCTTTTAAATATAACGACGGTTCCTTGTTAGACTATGCCATAAGGAAGG
The DNA here is from genome assembly GCF_059751285.1 of Brachycentrus maculatus. Classification (NCBI taxonomy): domain Eukaryota; kingdom Metazoa; phylum Arthropoda; class Insecta; order Trichoptera; family Brachycentridae; genus Brachycentrus; species Brachycentrus maculatus. The sequence goes on along the minus strand of NW_028282936.1, from coordinate 3,549 downwards.
AAAAACTTTTGTTGGAGATGAGAAGAACGATCGACATGGGTACCTTAGTAGATCTTATTGTGGCTGGTTTACCAGAATTTATAATTAATAAGATTGATAGAGAAAAATTAGAAGATACAGTCGATTTATTCAATGAAGTAAAAAAACACGAAAACATTGTAAATAAAAAAAGGTTTTCGGATCAAAGAAGATATGGAAATCTAAGAACTAGTGGTAAAATTAAAGATAAAAGTCCATGTAAGATTTGTGAAAAATTAAATAAGGGAACTCGATATCACCCTGAAGTAACGTGCTGGTTTAGAACAAAGGAGGATGATAAGTTTAATAATAAAAATACTATCAGACATGTAAACAATTCAGTTATAGAAGCTAAGTTAAACGAAACCGATCAAAAAAACGAATAGTAACACCATTAATAAATGTCAAACTATTACTAAATGATCAAATTGAAATATTTGGAATTTACGATTCAGGTTCAAATGTTTTTCTAATAAATTCTAAGTTATTAAAACTAAAAGGAAAAGGAAACAATATGAATGAAGCAGATTTAGTAACAATTAATGGTGTTAAAAAGACAAACGGTTTGACGACTTTGAAAATAAAAATATTTGAATTGGAAAAAAACGTTGATGTATATATTATTGATGAAGAAAATTTCAAATATGATTTTTTGATAGGATTAGATATGATAAAAAAATTTAAACTAATCCAAAATGAAGACTTAAAAATAACACAGAGACAATGCTTGAAAAATGAAAATAAAAAGAAAGTAGAAAAAATTTCTACAAAATATAAAATTAAAAATAGTGAATTTAAAAATACAGAAAATAATAACAGCGAGGAATGCAAAATAAATTATAATGAACATGTAAAAGAAGAAGATTTTGAAATAAAAATAAATCATTTAAATCAATTTCAAAAATCTAAAATAAATGAACTGATTTGCAAATATAAATCCGTTTTTGCAAAAGACAAATATGATATCGGCACTGTTAGTGGATACGAAGCGAGGATAGACTTACTAGTAGACAGATATTGCAGTAAGAGGCCTTACAGATGTACTGTAGAAGATAAAAAGGAGATAGAAAAACAAATTGCAAAATTACTGGATAATAAGCTAATAGAAGAATCCTACAGTCCATTTGCTGCACCTGTTACATTGGCATTTAAAAAAGAGGAAAACAAAAAATCCAGACTGTGTATAGATTTCAGAGACTTGAATAAAATAGTAGTGCCTCAAGCCCAACCATTTCCTTTAATTGAAGACCTAATGATAAAGACCAGGAATTGCAAATTTTTTTCAACACTAGATATAAACTCAGCGTTTTGGTCTATTCCTTTACGAATCGAAGACAGAAAAAAGACGGGATTTGTTACACAAGAAGGACATTTCCAATGGACTTGCCTACCATTTCGATTGAAGACCTCACCAGCAATTTTTCAAAGGATACTAGGTAACATATTAAGAAAGTATAAACTTACTGATTTCACCGTTAATTACATAGATGATATTCTTATATTTTCTAAAACTTTTGCTGAGCACATTAAACATCTAACGCAGTTGCTGGAAGCGATCGAAACGGAAGGTTTCAGGTTAAAATTTACAAAATGCGCATTTGCGTCAGACTTGGTAAAATATCTAGGTCATATAATTCAAAATAATTCAATAAAACCAGTAAAGGATAATTTGATTTCAATAAAGAATTTTCCTGTTCCAAAAACGATAAAAAATGTAAGACAATTTCTGGGGAAAATAAACTTTTACCATGAATACATACCAAAGAGTGCAATAATACTAGATCCATTGCATAACTTACTAAGGAAAAATCAAAAATTTATTTGGTGTGATAAATGCCAAAAAGCATTTGAAATAACAAAAAGCATGCTTTGCTCACAGCCCGTTCTAGAAATTTTTGATCAGGATTTACCAATCAACATTTATACCGATGCTTCTTTAGAAGGTGTTGGGGCCATTTTGAAACAAAAGCAGCCCGATGGTAGAGAAAAACCAGTGGCATACTTTTCAAAAAAACTAAATGAAGCTCAGAAGAAAAAAAAAGCAATATATTTAGAATGTTTAGCAATTAAGGAAGCAGTAAGATACTGGCAATACTGGTTAATAGGTAAATCATTTACGGTTTATTCAGATCACAAACCTTTGGAAAATATGAATCTGAAATCTAGGACCGATGAAGAGTTAGGTGATTTAACATATTATTTATCGCAATATGAATTTGAAATAAAATAAAATCCAGGAAAGAAGAATTTAGAAGCAGATTGTCTAAGCAGGAATCCAGTATTAGAATCGAGTGAAAATGCAGATGAACAATTAAAAGTTGTAAATTTGGTTAAATTAGAAGATATTTTAAGAGATCAGAATAAAAATGAAAGAATTCAACAGAAAAAAAACAAATGGATTGAAAAAAACAATGTCTATTTTAAAAAGGTCAAGAAAAAAGAAAAAATAATTCTTTCAGAACCGTTTAGCATCGAAATCATAAAAGACATACATGAAAACCTATGCCATATTGGAATTGGACAAATGCAAAAGACTATTAGTCCACATTACGCAGCCAAAAATTTGACGAAAAACATAAAAACAATTTGTAGAAATTGTGAAATTTGTATTAAAAATAAATCAAGAGGACAAAAGAAATTTGGATTTATGTCTCATCTAGGCCCGGCCACAAAGCCTTTTGAAATAATATCTTTAGACACAATTGGAGGTTTAGGAGGTTCAAGATCAACAAAAAAATATCTACATCTCTTAGTGGATCACTTTACAAGATACGCATTTATTTTAACCTCGAAAACTCAGAATGCAAATGATTTTATAAAACTAGTCATGAAAATAACAGAAACCGAGGATATTGGTATGCTTCTCACCGACCAATACCCAGGAATAAACTCGAAAGAATTCAAGGAATTCTTAAATGACAAGCGGATCCCAATAATCTTCACTGCAGTAAATGCACCATTCTCAAATGGCCTAAATGAAAGGCTGAATCAAACATTGGTGAACAAAATCAGATGCAAAATAAATGAAAAAGGGAAAAGAAGAGCATGGACCACAATAGCTCAAGAATGTGTTAGTAAATATAATAATACTAATCACTCAGTCACTGACTTTTCCCCAAGTTATCTTTTATATGGTACAGATGTAAATATTTTACCCAACGAATTAAAACAAGGAAAATCTAATAATGACTGGATTAGAGACAGGCAAATAGCGCTTGAAAATACAATAAAATCACATAATTACAATAAAACATTATTTGACAAAAATAGAATAGGCTGCGAATTCAACGTAGGAGACATGGTGTATGTGGAAAATGGAAACAAGCTAAACAGAAAAAAATTGGATGAACTAAAAATTGGACCTTATAAAATTATTGAAAAAATTTCTAACTCAATATACAGAATTGATACAGGTCACAAAAAAATAAAATCAAACCTTTATCATATCACTAAACTTATACCAGTCCCTTCACTTCAAGGAGATGATCCGGAGGACGAGTGAAAATTTTACTATGAATTTTCTTCCCCAAG
>NW_028282935.1:0-12094 GCF_059751285.1 Brachycentrus maculatus | reverse complement strand
ACGCGAGACAACGGACCGTGGGAGATATGGGAAAATGAACTATTTCATTATTTCATTGAATATTTTAGATGCTATCTATCGGGGGCTAAATAGAATTAAAAACACACCAACTTTCCAAATCGGTAAATGTACTTTGAAAGTAATTACTGATTTCAGTGTAATTAAAGATAATTAGAGACAATTAATAAATTAGTAGGAGATATTGCTTCGAACCCTAACCAAATGAAAACGATATTTTTACTACGTAAATAAATAAGGGTACATTTTTAAGATTCTTTTTTTTTATTTTTCGAATATTTCCAGATTAAGGTAGGATTTGACTACCAACGCCGAATATTGATGATAAAAAAACAATTAAATCATTTACTAGTAACATGTTTTACCAAATGAACAAACGACGTTTTAAAATGACATTAATATCTTACATACTACTGGAGAGGTTTTTTTTCTCGAGTTATCGTAAACTTTAGCGTTGAAATGCACGTTTATATTTATAGTAAGGGAATTAAGATATTAAAATTATATATGAGATTTAGTTTGGAAATTACACACTATTTAAAATGATCACATAAATCAGCCTACGACAGGTTGTAAGCCCTTTATATACTCTGACTTACATACTCTTATTTCCATTTCTATAAACTTTTTGACATACAGAGATGTTAACATCTTAATAATATGCCAATTATATAAATTATAAAAAAAGAAGTTTGGTAGCAACAATGCATCATTTTCACAGTTAAAATAAGGTTGCTTCAATATGTTTTGATAATTTGAGTACTCCAAGGTACCCTCAAATAAAATTACAATTTGAACTTGGTGAGGTTTGATGACCAGCATATCACATGCATGTAAATTATATATTTTTATGTTATAATATTTAACATTGTACGTATCATAAAAGGTTAATATTTTTTAAATTGATATTAAAACGACAAACGAAAAAAGGGTAGTTTTCGATGTGCAAATGAACGGATTTCTTACTAATTATCTATGAATCATTAAATAATTGAAGGTTTTCAATATAAATATTCAGAATCCATATACCGACCGCTATGTATTTAAATCAGCTGCAGGAAATGGTGAGACTAAGGTTGGTAGATCACTGTTTCTCAACTCTCAGTTGGTACAAAATACTCTCGAACAAATGTCTCAATCACTACGTGACTGCCGCTTATAGCAGGGCCGGTTCTGCTCTCAAGGCCCAAGATTCATTGAATCGCAACTTCATTTTCTCTAAGCCCAGGTTACATTTGACGTAATTTTTTTTTCTCTTAAAACATCGTTTTGTTTTGAAAAAGTAAGTTTTTCTTCGAAATAAATATGTTTTTTGAAAGGTAAATGAGTTATTAAAAGGTAAGGACTTAAAAAAACTATTATTTGAATACATATTTTTGGAAAAAAAAATATATATACATATATATATTTATATATTTATATATATATATATATATATATATATATATATATCTATATATATATATATATATATATATATATATATATATATATATATATATATATATATATATATATATATATATATATATATATATATATATATATATATATATATATATATATATATATATATATATATATATATATATATATACATAAATATATATATTATTTTTTTAAATAGACAGTTTTTTTTACCATTTAGAATTCTAAAAAAAATAGCGCGAATACACGTCCAGCTGAACACTTTCTGATTTGAACGCTTAAGACAAGCTTAAGATCTAATGGAGACGTATTTTTTTGTTGCATGATTAAAGTTAAAAATACTTTTTCATTTAATAAAATAAGTATGACATCCTGAACTTTTTTCGTTATTTATTAATTTTTTAATTGATGAATGTACCAATTAAAATAACTAATAGCTCGGGCATTTTTAATATGTTATTCAACCAAATCCAGTCCTGTTTTGCCGACAAGTCCTCTTCGGGTGATCTTTTTCAACATTTCCAGCAGAACAATGAAGTAGTTAATTCACTGAGATGGACAGACTGAAGAAATGGAAGTATTTCGATGGAAGCTAACGGCGCGGAAACATGTGTTTGGTGGTGGATATACTACGTGTACGTACCACCACTACACTTGACAAGAGAATATGGCTGACTAATAATCACGAAATATTAAAGACTCCTCCAACAACAAAAAAACTAAAAGGCCAAGTGCAAAATATTATTATTATCTCTTTCGCTAGCATTTTTATGTAATTGATTTTAAATCTAGCAAAGATCAAAACATAAAGTAGGCAGAGCGTTTTATTTGACAGCATGGAATTTATTTCAAGTTTCGAGCAAACATTTCAATAAATTAGTACCCTGATTGAAATCTTATTATTCAAATCCTATGTTTATATTTCCATAATGCTTCCATTACGAAATCAGTTGCAAAAATTCCACGCTATACGGACGCGATCTGATCAATGAATGGAGTGATAAATTATCGGTAGTGTCCAAATATTAAAATATGCTTGAAAATCCTCTCACGGGAAAGAAGCAGTCGCAACATCCATAACCAGAAGGCGAACGATACGAGTTAGACAGTGTTTATTCAAATGAATCTGATCATATGTAATCGAATTAATGCAAAGCCTCGAGCATTCTGGATACAAAGCACAAAGTCAGCGATCACCGATATGCTACCAACTCCGAACTGCCACTCGCGGCGCCGACGCTTGGTAGCGCAAGAACCATCGGGCCTAATTATAAATCGAGAAAAATCACGCTATAATTACGAGCGAAGAAAAACTGTATAATTATATATCCATAATTTCATTTTCCTATCTAATAAACCATCTGGAGTCCGTTTCTTCGGGTAATATCTATACGAAATAACGAAATTCGGGGCATAAATCACGCTGTGATCGGAGTTTGTGAGACTTGTCTCGAGGCTAAAATATTGTTTTGTTTTATGGGAATATAGCCAAGGTGGTAATTAATATTAGTTTCAAGTAGCCGAGTAGACGATAAGTATCTGGAGTCGTCGCCTCGTTTGCTATTGAGAATTAAAAATTCAAATGTCCCGGGGACACTTATCGAGAGGGTGGGGCGTTGAACAAACCACTCCGGAATAGAAATTATCGTATTCTACCTTCTATGGGAATTGAACATTATTCGGATTTAATTTAAATTAAAAGGGTGTGTGTAGCTAGCTATTAGTTATGCAGCCACATTTCCAAGAAGTAATACACGAAATATTTTCCTTACAAAAAGAAATCATATTTTTTTCCGCTGCATATAACTACCAATTTATGAATATTTCGAAGGGGAAAAATATTGATATTAGATAAATGTGTACACATATATTTTACCTTACGAAGAATATGTATGACCTCTTATGAATTTAATAAATATTTTATTAAACAATCTCATTTGGGTCATCCTCTACATCTCTACATCTTCTTTTGATCGATTTTCGGGTTAAATCAGTAATTTTACTAAATTTATCCAATAATAAAATATTTTTCACAAAGTAGTAGGTTTTTTAATGCACAATAATCGTAAACCGTTTTGCTTTAAACTAACGATATCTTTGTTTTTTTTTTTACTTAAATTATACGTAATCTTCAGAAAGTTTACTCAAGTATTTTTTTTTGCTTTATATAGAAAAATAAACGGCGTTAAAAAATGAACAGATGACAATTTTTGACTGTCTATGTCTAGTTATTGGGTCATCTAATTTGAATATATCAGATATACCAGAACTCGTAACAGTAACTATAAAAAATGTATGATAAAGAGTATAAAAATTATGTCCTCATCGTTACATTCTCGTATAAAAAATGTCGGTGTTGCATTCCTTTATTTCGAATCTGAAGTACAAGTTTCATTTGTCACCGAAAAGCATCTTCCGATCACATCTACGATGAATGTTTTTACGTTTAAGGACACCTTACCTAATAGTTTAGTGACGGCTCCTTGCTGCGTGAGCATGTGCTGCGCCAGGTCGTAGTGCCTGAGTCCGAGTCTGGACAGCTCGAGGAGGCGGTGGTGCGAGAGGAGGTTAGCTGCGAGGGGGGGCAAGCCCCCCAGGGGCCCGCCTCCCGAGTACAGCCCTGGCGCTCCTCCCCCCGATGACGACACTGAAACTTAAAATATTATGTATAAATTTAATTATTAAATCAAATTTATTACATTTTCTGATTTTTAATTTAAAAAAAAATTACACCTTACAATATTTTTAATTTATTATTTTTTTTTATTTTTCATGAATTTTTTTTTTGCAATCGTGTTATGCAATATCGTAAATGCATCCTTTCCCCCTCTATAATTGTGGTCATAAGGTTTTCACCTTTCCTGTTATATTTTCTAGTTTTTAATATATTTCTAGAACCGGTGTTTGAAAAATCATGGTACGCCACTGGTATCCATCACATGATAACTTGGTTTAATGTTAAAAGAATATCAAACATAAATATATACACCTAATTTATGTCTAAATAATCACGCTTAGGTGTAATTTCTTTATATTAAATAAAATGTCGACTTCCTCATTTAAATGTTTAGTAGAAGGAGTGGCCAACGGTTCCAGATTCAGTTATGTATTATTTAAATTTACTTACGAAAATTAATTTCCATAATATATTTGTCGTACTTAAAACCCCTTTGTTATTATTTTTATAAAACACTGCTTAAATTCATTGATTTTCTCAAATTAATTATAAAAAATCATAATTTTCAACCCTGCCTCTTTGTATATATAGCAGGTGGGCTAGAAAAAAATTACAAATAAATATAAGAATATTACATAGATAATAATAATAAATGATATATAAAAAATAAAAATAATGAGAAAATAAGTAATGACAAGTAATAATAAAAATAAGAGGTATTAAAAAAATACAAAACTTGGTGAAAAAAAAGAGCTAATAATCACCATACAATTCATAGCAAGAGATCAAAAAAGTGCTCTTTAAATTTTGACTTAAAGACATTGAGGGATGTATTAAAAATATCAATAGTATTTAGTTTTCTGATTTGGTGTTCAAGCCAATAGACCTTATATTGGGGGTCCGCTATCACATGTCGTCGAGAATGCTGTTGCCTGATTTCCGAGTAATATCGGTAATGCGGTTGAAAATCAGGTCTCTTTTGTGCCGTATTCTGAATAACTCGTGTTAAATGTAATATGTGTTATTAACATTTCCTTCTCAACCAGAAACTTGAATTATAAATGCATCAGTATCGCATTAATGGGAATGTACTGTAAAGATACGAACAGTGGAAACTGACAACTTGTTGACGTTGGAGAACGAAGGCTTTTTAGTACTTAAATATTGGCAAATTAAAATTGTTAAATTAATTATAGGATTTAAAATGTATTTAATGTTGATTCTTGTCTTCGTACATAAACTTTCACTAAAAATACTATCAATCTATTTTCTCATATTTTATTGTTTTTATACTAACAGTTTTATGTGAAATGCGTTTACTAGTAATCAATAAAAAACGTTTTTGAATATATTTAAAGAATTTGAATCTAAACAGTTTTTTGGTTACCTCAATTCCTCTGTATTTTTTTGTATTAATTTTTGCATATAAAAGTTGATTTTTGTCAGAAATAAAAACTACTGTTCATCTACGTACCAATATGTAGGTTCAAAGAACAATATTCTTAACGTTTTTTTCAAATATGTCATAGTTAATAACTGGTACTACTTGTTAATTCTTTGACTACATACACTTTCACCCTTTAAGATTCTCTTCCAATTTAACAAGTTTTCATACCTGCAATCAGCGTTATGCATCGCGTGATGCAGCACTATTCTTTACATTTTAAACACACATCATAAAATGTTTAACGCAAATATATGCGCATTGATTTTCTGGGATACCAGTTTGAACATTAGCAAGACCTGCAGCATTGACATCGATCCAGTCCATTACTCCGTTGTTTATTGTCCTCCGATAGATCTTGCTCTATCATTAAAATCTCATAAGATGCATGCGCTTCGTCGCATTCCCGCGCATTAAAAGAATCACGAGCGCATTCAGAACGCAGCCCCATGTTCTAAATCGGCTAATTGAAGAGTGGCTGGGAAATAATGACACACACGAGTCTGTTGTTACTGCTTACCTCCTACTGCCTTCTGTGCTCCTGATACGGAGTAGCTACTAGACAACGCGCTGTCATAAGAATTCAATGACTCCAGAGTTCATATTACATACCTTATACTTGTCTGATTACTGATTACGCTCATTCAACATACAGCTCCTGGCTCTTGGATCTTTCTTTTTTTTCTTTGTTGATCATGTAATCACTTCAGCTAAAATTGCTTTTTACCAGGGGCGTGCATTCATTATAGATACAAATTAGTGTCTACCTCGCGTTTCATAAAGGTACACAAGTAGTGCTTACGTAAAAGATAAACAGGATTTTTAAGGACAAATTTTCGTTGACCGTCATCGACGATAAGATTTTTTTAAATGCTTTCGCTTATGCCGTTTGGCTCGATGAAAAACTCATCGTTTGATTGATCCATGATGTGGATCTTCTAAATCACCAAACACTACGACCACAACTGCTTATTTTATTTAAAAGCTCATCACGCCTGCTTATTGCAATTTGCTTTGAAAAATATCGAAATTAAAACTTTGAAAATACGAAAATATTAAGATTTTTAAAGATCACATTTTTAATGTAAATATTTGGATAATTTATAAGGTGCCATTACAATTTAAAGCTGCCTTAAGGGCTCTCAAAGAAAAAATAAAGTTTATTTTAAAGATTTTAAACTTAAGCTTTCATTTATTATAAGCACTGCTTGATATAAGGTAAATTTGTAAGCTTTAATCCACACAGAAAAAAAGTTCCGAAAACGATTAGAAGACCCTTAATTCGTGGTTTGGGTAGCGTAAAACCACTCATTATCGTTATGATAGTCAATTACCTGAGCACAAGTCGAAAATTACACGTTGATTCAATTTGTCCGAAGTTACGGGCACTTCATACAGTGGTAAATTAAAATTCCAAACGCCCTCGATACGGCTGGCTTTGATCGTCTGATCGCGGAAGATAATCACATTAAAAGACTCGGGGCTCATTGAGCTTCAAAAAAATTCAGGTAAACATACAAGGTAAGTACTTTCTTCCCTCACCCTTCTTAATTGATTAAGTCAGTCCGATGGCTATCGGGTTAGATGCTAATCGAGTGGGTATAGGGAACATCGCTAAATGGATTCGTAACTTTAATGAATACATGTATTTATTAGGTGTTTCATAAAGTAAAGATACTTGATTACTTGATTACTTGACACCCGGTGAAGATATATTACGAGCATTAGGGTGGTTAATTGCCCGTTATAATTATGCGAAATGCTATTAAAGCGCAATTAAAATATCACAGGAAGATATTTTATTGTTTGGACATGTTCAAATTGATGATGAAATACCAGGGCTGGAACTACTGTGAAAAATTAACGAGTTATCTTTGTGGTGAAGAAACTGGCGGGTTCGACACTCTCAATTGCAAAGTAAATTCAATGAATAATTATTTTCAATTTGTTCGGGTGTTTATGATATATTTTTCACATTTACCCTCCATATCTTTACTATCCTACCTGCATACAAAGCTCTAAAAGTAGAGACTGCGGGTTGTACCTTCAAAAAACTTTATTTTTTTATTTTAATGATTTTATTTCTAATGTCACATTATATTTCATATATATATATTTTAACAAATAGAAGAACGTCAGATTTATCTATACTTCGTGTTTAATACGTTGAATTTCGTTTGAAATCGATATCTAGTATAATGCACTAATGAATAATAATAATAAAAATAAATTTAACTATCACTTAACAAAAAAAATTCAATGTTTCTGTCGAATCAATTAATAAAACTCATTTTGGAATAGAAATTGGTATTATATAATACAATATTTTTTTACATACTTTTTTTCAACATCAGCATTAAATTTCTCTGACATTCAAGTGAATAATACCTAAATGTATGTTGATCTTTTCTTAATTTGATAGCCAAATTCAAGAACGCATTTTTTCATATTTCTACACTACACTCAAACAATATATATATATATATATATATATATATATATATATATATATATATATATATATATATATATATATATATAAATATATATGTATATATATATATAAATATATATATATATATATATTTATATATATATATATATATATATATATATATATATATATATATATATATATATATATATAAATATATATGTATATATATATATATATATATATATATATATATATATATATATATATATATATATATATATATATATATATATATATATATATATATATATATATATATATATATATATATATATATATATATATATATATATATATATATATATACATATATATTTATATATATATATATATATATATATATATATATATATATATATAATATATATATATATATATATATATATATATATATATATATATATATATATATATATATATATATATATATATATATATATATATATGTATATATATATACATATTTATATATATTTATATATATATATATATATATATATATATATATATATATATATATATATATATACATATATATATATATATATATATATATATATATATATATATATATATATATATATATATATATATATATATATATATATATATATATATATATATATATATATATATATATAAATATATATACATATATATATATATATATATATATATATATATATATATATATATATATATATATATATATATATATATTTATATATATATATATATATATATATATATATATATATATATATATATATATATATATATATATATATATATATATATATATATATATATATATATATATATATATGTATATATATACATATATAAATATGTACTGTATTATGTCTGTTATTCAAAATTACGTGTTGTAAGACATGATTATTCTAAAGTTCTAATATTTCTCCCTTATGTTGGCGATCACGTGACAGGCAGCTGTTTCTCCCTTTCTTTATAGGAGGCCCTAATAGGCCCCACAGTGAGGTACCTATTATTACTCAGTTTTGTCAACCGACAGAAGCCGAGAAAACACCTTGCGAAATGCAAATTGTACTTCATTCCAACAAAAGAAAAGACACCGGAAAGGTATTAAACCGATTGTTTGCAAAATTACAACACGTGTATATTTTCAAAAAAAAACTACTGCAATACCATCTAACCCTACTGTGGGTCTACTCGACATCACTTCTGTTGGAATTGTTTTAACGTCCATAAAATAATTATATAATTTGTTTATAGACATATAAACAATTTTTAGCTATTAATAAATTACCTAGACATAATAATATGTTCTTATCTATTGATTATGCAGACCGATAGAAATGTACATAATATTATATTTTGAGTGTGTCCAAATTAAGAAAACTTTGCGTGATTAAGTATGTTAAATTGTTGAGAGCGGTCAGTCAGGAGTAGGAATAATCTTCGGGAATGTATGAGGATACACATGAATGTGAAAAAGGCAAAGTATATGTGCAAATATAGAGTAGTGTGATATCCTATTCTCTCCATGTACCCCTGTTGGGATGCGGCGTGATAGTTATTCAAAATAAAGTGGTCACTGAAACCAACCTGACAGGTAATAAACACTTTCAATCCGCAGACTTTGATATAAATCTTCATCTTTGTTAGGATGTCAACAAACGCACTCTAACCAATACCATATACCCTGAAAAATTTCTCTAGATGTTTTTATCTTTTCCTGTGAATCTCTTTTCCCTTTTAAAATATTAAGAAGTGCTATAGATACTAATTTTTTATATCATGAAATACCTTTTCTTTGTATCAAAAATTACGACTCCAAACTGATTATTTTTAATAATAACGATAAGAAGAATACTATCCTAATTCAAAGCGCAATTTTCGTATATCATCTCAAGAGTACTTCCAATTTTACTTATTTAGTATACAGGTATACTATACTCTACTCTTTGCAAAGTAATAATAATATGTTTTGAATATTGAAAGCATTAACTTTGTGGATCATCTTGATATATTATTTCGAGAAATAAAAATACTTTGTGTTCTGATCCATTCACATTTTTATTTAACCAACTAGTTTCGGCAACAACCTGTTGCCCTCTTCAGGGTTACATTTGTTACTAATATTTAATTAATTATTTAGTAATAAATGTAACCCTGAAAAGGGCAACAGGTTGTTGCCGAAACTAGTTGGTTAAATAAAAATGTGAGTGGATCAGAACACAAAGTATTTTTATTTCTCGAAATAATATAATAATAATATGTTCACTCAAAAATATTACTTCTTCTTAAGTAGGTACAAAAAGGAGAATATTATATTTAACTAGATACGTACAGAATCTTATTATTAACGTATCTTTAATTTTATCGAAAATTCCAATATTTTCTTTGATACGTCGATATAAATTAAATAAATAAGAAAAATATAACCACTTTAAATGGTCGTTTTTTAGAAGATTGCCTAAGGAACCACAAACAATGGTTATGTAACAGCCTTTAGTCTATTTAAAGAAGCTCAAGCATTACATTTTTTAAGTGTCTGTGTTGTGTTGTAATAGAGCGATGAATTAGGTTTAGGGTGTGACGAATTGGGGTGTAGAAGCGTAGGAAGGGGTTGGTAGAGGGTGGAGGATAGTGGGCACAGTATGTACCTCTCTAGTTGGGAACTTAGTAACGCTTCACGTTATTAGTTACAGTGAGTATACAGGTGATAATTTTAAATATACCAATACCAATTTTTAAATTGTTTTTGTCAGAAATATTACCAATTGTTTCTAGTAAAAATTTATGTATATAAATCTAAAATATGATAGAAATATCATACACATTAACCCTTCTCGTTTATCACATGTTTCTTATCAAATAAAAGGGTCAAGACACTTTCTTTACTATTGCATAACAGAGTTTTCCGTGGAATATTTTATTCAATTGCCTTAAAATAGTATAAAATAAAATAAATACCCTAGATTAATATAACTTTGAATAATTGCTTTTAATAGGAAATAATAAAAAAAATATAATAATGCAGGTTTGAAAACAAGAAAAACCTTCATTAAATCTCTGGTCTGGAAGATACTGTTATATGGAAGCGAAACATGGACTATCGGGCTAGCAGAACGGGGGCGGCTGGAGGCGTTTGAGATGTGGTGCTACTGGTGGCGGAACATATAGGGACTAATAAAGTTTCAAGCAGGGCTGGGCAGTCTAGACGCTTACTTAATGAAGAAATAGCGAGCCAAATGGATATGCCATAATGTAGGCCATTGCGAAAGACATGTGAAAAGGCACCAAGTACAAGGGAGGACCCCGCTCAACCTATATGGACCAAATTATCTCCGACCTTACCTCCATGTAAGTAATGATAAGGTTCTACAATGTTTAACTGCAGTGTTGTATGCACCAGTAGGTACGTACGAACAAGAATTCTGAAGTAAAAAAATATATTTTTCAGAAAATAACGTATTTTTTCTATTTATAAGAATTTTAATGATGACGGTATTTATTTGAGGGTGCTTAAAAAAATTTATATGAACACAATGTTTTTAACTCTGATACACATTGATAATCGTATCTATTGAACAGAATATGTGGTACGAAATTTAAAATTAATAACTAAATCAGTAAAAAAAACATGTCGATTCACGTTAAAAATTCTCAAATTATCATAGGGACGAAGTATCAGATCATAATGTTTCACCTGTCGCAGTCTGTAGAACCAATAGCGTCAAACAACAATCAGCAGTTTAGTTAGGACCTCAAACACCGGGCGGTAAAAAAGTCGAACCGATCTCAGCTTTAATATTAGACGTTTTAAAATACACACTTGAGAAGCGTCGTAACCGCCAAACGGAACCCTCCGCGGCTCAATGTGATTTTATCATTTATATATGAATAATACAAGAGCACCTACTGTTTCCCAGAGGGGGGTCCAACGTACGGATTTACACATTACAAGCATTTTATGAGGTTTTAATGATAACTATTCCATCTCTTTCACCGTGACACTTTTTACACAACAGTTAAAGTATTCATT
>NW_028282934.1:0-26559 GCF_059751285.1 Brachycentrus maculatus | reverse complement strand
TCCCAAC
Source organism: Brachycentrus maculatus (assembly GCF_059751285.1). NCBI lineage: Eukaryota > Metazoa > Arthropoda > Insecta > Trichoptera > Brachycentridae > Brachycentrus > Brachycentrus maculatus. The sequence continues at coordinate 26,552 of NW_028282934.1, read as the reverse complement.
CCCAACCCCAACCCCAACCCCAACCCCAACCCCAACCCCAACCCCAACCCCAACCCCAACCCCAACCCCTTATTGCTTATCTTATTGCTTATCTTATTGCTTATGTTATTGCTTATGTTATTGGTTATGTTATTGTTTATGTTATTGCTTATGTTATTGTAGCTTCGATTGCTATTGTCATTGATCGACTAGCTATGCTTATTATTGTTTTGTTAATTGCTAAACGAGTGCTTACCACTACCAATGTTATTCTTATGTGAGACACCAAACTTCTCCGATAACAAAGCCTTCGTCTTTTATATTCCATGCGATTTATTCTATAAATACTTATTACTCTTCACAATGTATTTGCTGCTAGTTTCAGATTCAATATGTTTATAACTGTTTTTATTTTAACTACTGCTTTCTGCACAAGAAACTGTCCTTATATCCATATTAGTGTTGGTGTTATTTATATGGCGGGTTGATGTGGTTTTTGAAGTTACTTATTTGTTTGGTTGGTATTTATTGCGGCTTTTGTTTATGGTGTTGCTTGGTTATTGTTGTATTTATTGTTTGTTTTGGTTGGCATTCCTATTTGTGTTCCTATTTATATTTCTATTCGTAGTGTTGTGAGTATTGGTATTCTTATTGATACTGATGTTATTGTTACCGAACCCCTCATTTCGATGGATCCCCAACATCTCATTTATCCTATTCAAAACATCCTTCATTTGCACACTATTACTATTGTTGATATTTGCTAATAAACTTCGGCAATCAGCATCAAACCTAAATGGTAGTAATCTCAAAGCTGCAATACTCACATTAATCTTGATATTGTTCATGTTCTTCAATTTGGAGTTAAATGCAGGACTTGCTTCTCTTATCTCATAGTAATCGAGTATGCTATGTAATATACCTTTGCCAATGCTTTCGAATTCGGGGATATTGAATAGTTTTGGTTAGTCATTTAGTTCGGGGGAGACCTTGCTGCTGATTAGTGCATGACTGATGCTTGCTGTTGTATTTGGAGGGCATGGGACTGGCAATAAGTTTGTGAACTTGGCTGAGTTGTAATTGCATTCGAGTGTCCAACATCTGGTCAAGCCAGTCTCCTTCGAGAGAGCAACCCTCGCTGATCCCTACTTATCTGACTCATCCTTGCAGTTGCCATTGTTATTGGCTTATTCAGTCACAATCTTTTCTGTTTTATTCTTCTTTGATTTCCCCATATTGCTCTCGCTAAAGTTACACGCCTCAAAATCAAAGTACTCGGAATTGAACTCCAGTAGTTTCGGAAACAGCAGAATTTACATCTGTTTCTCGAGCTTATCTACAGCATTGCCATAAATGAAAGCACCTTGTTTATTTACATGAGCGTGCAAATCTAAACAGAAGTCAATTTTCTTCTGGTTTATCATCTTTACCAGCATGTTTTTTATGTGATAAATTTGTGGTTGTTTCAGAGGGTCAGGGAGGCTATAGCATCTGTTCAAGTTTATGCCTAATGCATCGTTTCGGAAATTGCCTAATACTACGCCATCGGGGTTTAAAATCGGAATAATGTAGAGAGTGTGTTTTTTCAGGAATGAAAGTGTTTAAGGTTTCATTAAGAATAATTATTGCAGGAAGCCATTGAGAATGTAGCTTGCAGCCACCTCCCCAGGATGCACTCTTGAGCTAATGAATACACCTTTTTTGTTCTTAAAGCTTATCATCTTTGTTTCTGGCTATTATTATTCTATCTCTTGCTTTTAAAGTGGCATTATATTCTATTTATTCGGAGGTTATTCATTTTTAGTAGTTGCTTATTTTTTGAGGAATTGCATTTTGTTATACTCTAATTTCTCCTCTATTTATTTGGCATTATCATCTCCATTATCTTTAGTTTCATCATTACCACAATAGTCATCCCGATTAAGCTGAGTTATAGTCAACATCTTCAAATTTCTCTTCTAATAACTCCCACACAGATTTTGATACTAACAAAATATGTTCTTATTCTTATCACTGCTCCTCAACGACTAGATCAGCCCCTCAATAAAACAATCTTGCTCTAACAGACACCAAGGATAAGTAAAAGCAAAGTAATGAACATCATTCACAGTGAAAGTATGTCTGAATGTCAACTCATAGCCATTCTAGCCACGAACCTATAATTATTATTAGATTTCTACAAAAGAGTTTTGTTGGAGTGCAGTTTTTAATCTCTTCCAATTGTTTATGCCGCTTGCTATTTTCTGTTTTTAAGCGGATGAGAGAGATTAGTATGAGTTTTTGGTTAGGGGTAGCTACTCGTGGCTTGATCCGATTTTGTAGACTGGAGTATGACCTTCTTTGAATAGTTTTGACTATATATAGATTGTTGCTTTTACTTGATTTGACATGTTCATGATTGTGAAGGTCATATTTGTATTGATTGGGACATTCTTGATTCCGAAATAAAACCAGGTTCGATAATTTGGGGAATTTGTGTCTGAATTAACCCGTATTTTAATCTAGATCAATTTAGAGGTACATGATTTGTATTCTTATTCGCAAACTCACAAGATTGCAGATTTCCAGATTCGAAATTCGATGTCAATGTTATTTCTTTAGTTTTGTCGGAATTTTCCGATTGGTATTTCAGCTTTATTATTTTATGGCGAGAGTCGGTAGAGTTATCAGAGAATTAGACTTGATTCTGTTCTTCTTATTCAACTTTTTTTGTGAGCATTCTTATATATATAACTGTATTAGAAAGCTCTAAATGCTATCTAAAATAAATATAAACAGAATTAAGAACAGGTATTTCAGTCCCAGAAACTTACATTCAATAAAATCCCATAATCTATAATACAACCCTATAAATTACTACATACAACCCTAATAAACAAACTCATAAACATAACATCATCAAGAATCTCCCCTATCTTCTCAACTAGCTTGACTTCGAATCAATAACTAATAATTGATCCTGAACTTAATATCTCTTAATATAAGAACTATGTTTTATGTTATATATGGGCTTAATAGCATGAAACAACAATAAGAATAAATGAGCAGCATAGACAGTTTTATCAATATTAGTCTTCGCCTTCCTTAATGTCACCTGAACTTAATTATACTTATTCGGCTGCCTTTTGGTTGAGGATATTTGTGTTTATTGCTTTAACGTCAAGGAATTTCAGTTTCCTGATCCTTATATTTAGGAATACTCCACCTATCAAAAATAATGCCCCTGCCAAAATTATGGAATAGAGTACTCCATCAGAAACAGTCTTACGATATGAACCCAAATATGTCATTATACCCATAAGAATAAGTGTCAGCATCGCAAGTATCACAGAAAGCAAAACCTTCGGTTTCTTAAGACTACCCCAATTCCACTCATAATGATACTTCAAGTTGAACTAAATCAAATCCCCACATGTCTGACATTTGATTTAGCATGCTCCAATATACTATTGATACTCAGCCAAAAAGCATTCCTCATGCACATACACCTGACATTTGCAAAGTGAAATACAATTATCAGTTGTGATGGGCTCGGAGCAAGTCAAGCACATTTTGTTTAGTTTTTGTTGCCATTTATCAGGAATGAAAACGAGTTTGGCCTTGCTGGCAAAATAGGGAAGTGTTTTAGCTTTCATTGTTTGTTTTTTTGGTTGCGTTAAGAGCTTATCTCTGTATTGATTATCTATTTTTTATCTGTTTCCGATTAATTAGTGGGATATTGAGAATATTAGGATTGTTTTTAGTTGGCGATTGATTGAAGGAGTTACTGAATAGTTCCTGAATTTAAGTTATAAATTTAAAAGGCTTAGTTTATTGCGTGTGTGGTTTATACGTTTTGTCTAAATAATTTTCTAATAATAAATAATCACGTTATTTAGCAGTATCAAATTTAATTAACTCAGAGCATCTAATTATAAATCTGGTGTGAAACGTGGAATAAAACTTTAGTCATGGACAATTATTATTATGTTCTAAGCTATATAATAGATGATTAATCACATCGGAAATAAGAAACTTTCCAAAACAAACTTTAATTCTTAAATAAAAACTCTAGTATAATTAAATGACTAGGTATATATTCGATTTCTATACTTGAAATAATTATCTATTATTCGAGGAGATCCATATGTATATGCATAATAATACATATACATAGATGGACATAAATGTACTTTTAAAAATATCATATCGTAATTATATCTCACAATGTACCAGATTGACCCAATTCAGCTTATAATTGCGATCATGCCACTTAAATGTTGTTGTATCAATTTTAAGCAACTTATGAGAGAAATGTTTCTAAGTTTTCTTTTGTTTCATATCGTATCTTTCTCGAATAATACCTTAATCTTCAATAAAAAAGTCTCAATTAGTACTACAGCCTGTAATCGTAATGAAATCTCTGGCTTTGATGTTACAAATGCAAATAATTGTATGAAAGCAAGAAAAGTATAAATAATATCAATAGGCATATTTTCTAACATTCCTCATGGAGAGAAAGGAAAGAACTGACCTTTTCGGCCTCAATACTTCCCTTGAGCTTTGCTCCTCATACTCTAGTCTAATCTAGGAACATCCTTGCTTCCCATTCAAGGCATATGAATCCTCTAATGCGAAATCATGGTCCTCCTACCCAGAGCAAGATGATATCTTGAGAGGCCGAAGCTTCGGAGAACAAGGGCAGGCATCTTCATCAGATTGCTAGTCACTGCTTGCTGTAATATTGTTCATCCTGTAATATGATTATAATATATCTCAATGCCTTTCCTATAAATACCATAAACTACAGAGTATTTCCCCTCAAACTTCTTTACATTGCTAGACCTATCTCTAAACAACCTTTGCATACATAGAATTCTTTTATTTTTAAATTCTTAGCATTCTTTAAAAATGTTACAACTGTTGTTTCTTGGTTGCTTCTCCGATGCTTGACAGACGAGATCACAAAACTAAATATGCTTTAATAAGCCTTATTATCAATGCCTCTCCTAAATAAGCTTTGAATGTCAGCTTTTCAATTGATTTCTAAATCGCAATCATTTTAAAAGTCCCTTCGAACCAAAGTATCAACGTTCATATAAAATCATAAATAAATAGTCAATTAGATTGTTTGGGCTCATATATATGTTTCATAATCATTGATTATTGTTGTATTTTGTTCTCATTTGTCTCCATCTATTCATTATATCTGAATTCATATATTATGTGAAAATAATTGATGTTATTGTGAATGTGCTGCATGAATAATGAGAGCTTATATTCGAAGATTACTCTGAGGATGGACTGATGGATGAATAAATAGTTTGCAGAGCAGATACTGTATCAGATAAATTAAAACTATCAAATGAATATAATTAAATGATGAAATACAAAATGTATTTTCTCACGGTTCAGAAAGATATAGTTAGTCAGCTGAATAATAGATATTATGCATTTTATTGTACTATAATATTTCCTCACGAAAGAATAAGATATATGCTAATCTTGCTCTTTAAACAAGCATTTATTCAACCAATTAACAGCTATTCTGATATTATTACTTCATTTTTGTTGAGTGCTGCCCTCTGAAAATGCGATTCGAATAAGGACTACCAAATAACTTTTCTATTTGCCAACCCATAATTCTTTATTCAGTTCTGTAACTAAAACTTAAAGATAAATTTATGTACAAATAGGATATTATTCTCTATGTTACAATCATCGATCTAATATGCAGCCTTGCCTCGAAAGTGTGAAGATAACTTTATTTACCGACTTCCTATATTGTTATCACTTGCTATTAGTTGTTATTAGTTGTTATTAGTTGCTATTAGTTGCTATTAGTTGCTATTAGTTGTTATTAATTATTACTAGGTGCTGCGATGAGCCTGAAATCGAGATCTGCAATTTCTACAGTAATAGACGATTAACTTCATGAAAATAAACTCTGGTTGTTATTCCTTTATATTATGCTACTTATTCGATGATTATCTCGAGCTATCGATAGGGAAAGTAATTTGAGTTATAGGGAATTTCTCAAAGAGTAGTTTTAGCGATAACTTCAGGAATTGTTTATGATATAAGGGATGTAGCAGTCTAAGTATTATATTGACTATCACAATTGATTATGTAACATCTCTTCTCTAACAGCCAAAGTTAAATTACTATGTTCCATTCATAACACCGTTTCTTCACATCATTCATAATCCGATCCAATCAAATCCAAACTAATTCGATCTAAACCAATTAAATTTCAATTCCAGTTCCGATTTCAATTCATCTTTCGCACAATCCTAACTTCGCTTATAAATCCAATAACAGTCACCAAAAATCAACAATCCCAAAACCTCACATATATGATCATAATCCCGTAATACTAATGACAGCTATAAAAAAATCACAAAGAGTTACTACTTTTCAGAAAGATTCAATTATTTCTACCTAAGATTATTTTGAGTTTTTTTATCAGCCGGTGTCGGTATTTGTTTGCAGCGCCATTAATATTTAAAGGCATGGCATTCGAAATGCTAAATAAATGTTTATTTCCTTTTGCTTCTTCTCCTTTTGTTTGTTCAGCTGTTGGATGATCATCTACTTTCGACATATTTGCTTGAGTATTTTGAATTGTATTTAATTTATATACATAGATTTAATGTCTTGGAAATATATACAAATAGCAAATAAATATCGTCGCTATTTTCTTCCTATTTAATCAGAATGTATTCTTAAGTAAATATATGCAATTTTGCAAGTATCTATGAAACTATTCTTTTTATAAATTGTCAATTGGAGGAATGATGAGTAATAAATGATGGTCGCCGAGAGTAAGACTTTTAGATCGGAACTGAAATTAATATTAATAAAATTAAGTTATTGAATATTCAAATATAGAGCATAAACTATACAACTATATACATATATATTAGTGTGTAGTATCGAATTATTACAATGAATTATGAACTATTTATTATTTTTATTGAAATGTATATAAATGAGACTGTGGTAAAACCTGGGGTTGGGGTTGGGGTTGGGGTTGGGGTTGGGGTTGGGTTGGGGTTGGGGTTGGGGTTGGGTTGGGACCTAAAAACAAACCAATCAATAAAACCAAACACTCCTCACTATAAATCTCATAATACTAACATCTCACTCGACCAACTCCACCAACTCAACCAACAATCACATGGCATGACCAATAATTTGAACTGGAACAAATATCATAATTAATTAAACAAGAATAATCTCATCAGTGCCAATGATTACAATTAAAGCTATTTCGAGAAGAAAATGTAGTAATAAATTGATGGTGTGTTTTAGAGATGGCTGACAGTTACTCAATACTTTAAAGATAAATAAAAATAGTTTGAAGTTGAGGAGAATTAGAATTAAAAATAGGCGTTGAAGGAATGTTGCTATTTGTTATATCAGGAGTTTAGTAATGATTAATCAGCTCATAGCTCTGCAATGGGCCTTCTAATTAAAAAAATGCTCCAAGTTGACGACTATAAACTGAGACTTCAAAATTAGATCCAAACCCTTAAAAAATAAAACAAAATCCTCCAAAAATAGAGAGAAGCAATCTAAAAGAAACAGTAATAACTCATAAATAAACAACATCAAAAAAATCAAATAATCTAATAAATAAACAATGAAGAAAAATAGATTGTTAATCTCAAATAAAAAATCGGGCAATGCAAAACAAAAAGCTATCTCCAAAAGTAATAATTTGTTAATGTTCAAACATAAGAATTTCGGCTTGAGAAGGAAATTGAAACATTGAAGATTGCACAAAAATAGTATTTACTAAAAATAGAGAGAATCAATCAAATGAAATAACTGAAGTAAATAAGATCAACAATTATTGCCAAAACTAAAGAACTCGAATAACTTATAACCCCTCATCTTTAAAGAAAAATAACTAAAATGGCCTAACTACGCGCTAACATCAACAAAATAGAGTCAGTATCATAGGCCTGTCAACTAAGAATCTATTAACAAGGCTACATCATTGAAGGGTTAAAATAGAAATGTGTAGTTTCTGAGTAGGACAATATATCCGATGATAATTAAGACATAATATAAAAATACAAGAAAAGATACTCAGAGATTTATTTCCCTACTGACAGTAATTCTAATTCTAAATCTCGTTCAAATTGGAATGATTACCGTAGCTACATTAATAAACTTGTAGATAAAAACAAACAAAGAGGATCCATCATCCGTACTTAAATTGAACAATACTGTTCATCACCTTCACAAGCATATGCACAAAACCCTATCAGACATCCACATCGAGAGGATATGCTCTAGTTCATACACAAGAGAAGAACAACTCGAGATAAATTTGCCTAAATACCTAATAAAACTCTAATCTCCGGCAAAAATGACATAAAATTGCCAAAATTGATAAGAATCGAGGGAACTAATGAACATGAAATTCATCAATAGTTAGAAAATAGATTCAAGAAGTAACGCAATAATCCTGGAGCATCGATTTCAAATAATGGCTCTGTGCAATTCTAATCGATTTCAAATAGTTAGTCTCAGGTTAGTGGGGAAATTATTCAAGTTGAATTCCATAAAAACATTAAAACATGAACGAAAACCAAACTAAACGATGAATGTCGAAACAAAACAGGAATTGAAACAATAAGTAATATCGAGAATCAGTCATCCAATTCTATTCATTCTATTAATTCTATCTTAAATTAGTTATTATAGACAGTATAAAAGAGCCTTCAGAGTTTGCCATCTATTAATATTTTATTTTATAGAATTAGATAGCCTCTGAAAGTTCCAAGGTTATTTTATTAATTACTGAATTTTATTGTTAATTAATATAATTATATATATTAAATTAATTTAAATTTGTCAAAATTTGAGATGGTCCAAATATTCATCGATTCAATCATCCAACTATTTAGTTATTTAACTATCCACCCAATAATATGTTAGAGATGTTAAAATGAATTCAAATTACTTGTCGATCTTTATTGTTCAATGTTCTTCTGATGACTTTGATGATATTTATGGAAAATGCTCTAGTATAGTACGAGAAGCAATAAAATTTAAATAATGGTAGTGTAAAATGTCATTATATACCCTTTTATGTCATTATATGATATTTTAAGCCATAGTTATTCGAGAACAATGATCATTTGATTATTATGTCATTGTTAGACAATTATTATCTAAGTATTATGCAATTATTGTGTTATTACTGAACCACCAAATTCTCGAACCAAATGCAGCAGCAAACCGTTTATAATTTCGCATGCATGTTCATTATTATTTTATTGAGTCCTTAAATTTCCTGTCCCATTTATTTATTAGATTATAAGATGTCAAGCATTAAAGCATTAGCATTAAGCTGCATTTTGTGTGTGTTGTTGACCATATCATCTGCAGCAGTTGTGCCCCCAACTTGGACTGGCACTAACTTGATTCAAGCAGGTACTCAATTTCTTATGAAGGTGTTAAAACTATTGTAGTGAGCTCAGTTCATCAGGTTGCTGGGAATGTCTATGTCTACAATTATGCTCCAGTATTTGCGGCAACTCCCTTCACTGCCCTTGGAATTGTTTCAATGGAGACCACTAACTTGTTGGAGTCTAACTTGAAATATTTGGTGAACATCGATGAATACACGAGTAGGGTTTACTTAAAAGTACGGATGAATTCCCCCACGGACACAAACTGGCGAACCTTCAAAGTTTCTTATATTGCACTTGACCCTGCCTTTACAATGGTGAGGGTTGACTACTTCAGTGTGAACAATCCAGCAAATGTGAACACAGGCATTGGAACTAGAAAATACACAGGTACTTTCAATTTGAATATTGGATCCGTCGATGTCACCCATAAAATCTCAATAATTCCTCTCCTTGTAGGAATTACTTGCAATTCAGTAAATGGCGAACATGATGTGAAATGGTCAACAAAACTTAAAACTGCCAATTCAATCACTTACGATCTTACTGTAACAAGAACAACTCGCATCACTTCCTTAACCTCGTATATATTGGTTGTGGATAAGAGTCAGATCTCCTTCGATATGGAAAGATATCTTGATTAAATCTATGTAACCGGAATTGAGAATCAACCAAATAACTAGGATTTGATTTATAAGAATCCGAATAATTTGCATGCTGGGATCAATTCGTTTACTTTTTAATTAGTTGGGTTTGATTTGGATAAGAACTCGTTAACTCTGACCACGGGAGGATACTATACCAGTCTTAATGTCAGTGTCTGGGGATACAGGTAGAGACATTGTAATGACCCCACAATGCCGTACTATTAATAGACTACAAATCTTTGCTATGACTCTTGTCCTATTGGCTATGTGAACACAATTGGGACCACTAAAAAATTTTGTTCCCCTTGCAACAATTTCATATTTGGTTGTAAATAATGTGCAAGCGATGGGTCAACTTGCTCGAAGACCTTTGGCAACTATATTGTTGTTGAGCCTGCAAACACCACAACCATATGTCCAACAGGCTTCTATTAATCTACTCTTATTTAACATAATGGTCCTATCGATAAATGTCGGATGTGCCACTTCTCTTGTGCTTCCTGTTCAAGCTAGAATGTCTGCCTTACTTGCACCAAATGGAGAACCAAACAAACAGACTCAAGCTGTACATGCAATTATGGAACTAAGCCTTCAGGGAAATGTATGAGTCCTTGTACTGATTCTGCTTGTGAACAATGCGATGCTGATATCAGTATTTGCGAAGTTTGTGCGGATACATTCACGCTTTCAGGCTCAAGATGTATCTGTGAGCCAAGAACTTACTATGATGCAATTGCTTCAGCTTGTTTCGAATGCCATTACTCTTGCTACTATTGCACAGGACCAAGTTCCATACAGTGCAAGTCATGCGATCGTGATACTGACAAAAGATATCTATATCAAGATAAATGTCCCTGCATCTCAAACTATGTTTAAACAAACACAACTTGCTTGGTCTAATATCGTACGGAATGCACAGAAAAAGGGTACTACCTCGACGTTAATTTGCATCAATGCGTCGAGATTTGTGGAGATGGCCTGATTATAGAACAGGAATGTGATGACGGCAACTCGAACAACTAAGATGGATGTTCTTCCTCTTGCCAGATTGAGTCAGGATATATTTGTGCTGAAAACACCCTCGCGCCAACCCAACGATCATACTGTAGCTACGATGGTCCCCTCAGCTTCGAACATATCGATACAATCAAATAGATCTATTCAAACAAAATCAACCTGGTATTCAAGATCACTCCAGGACTACACCACATCTTCTCAATTTATTCTCAACTCACCAATAACATCACTTTCATTCCTGAATAGTATAGCCTAACAACCACCTCAGCAGTCTATAGTATCTAGTCAAGACTCTTAAATGTCCAGATCTCATACGAACAATCAATACATGATAAATAAATAGAATTAACTTTCCAGCCTCCGAGAACTGCTCAGACATTTGCTTTGGATACCAGCAAGACAAGATTGAAAGTCGCTCCTACAAATCATATTACTGCACTTTATTATGATGAAAGTATCTATGTTGGAGTGGCAATTGCTAAGGTTTTGGCGATGACTGTGACAATTGCTGGACTGATCTTGGCAGGAGCCTTATTCTTCTATCGGAAGATGATGGGCTTGTAACTAATAACTATGATACAGCTTGTATTCTTTGCTGCAATGTTGGCAGATTATTCCCACCCCTTTATGGCCCCAACACACGAACTCACATACTTGAATGGATTCAATGGCATAAACTTAGGCGTATCCGCAACAAAAATCGACAACTAATTCAAGACATTAGGCTACTACTCCACATTCTCAGACAACTATAATTTCATGGCTTTCCTGCCTCTCGCAATCTATCTCATAGCAATAATACTGTTCATCCTCTCGCTGCTGGCAGATCGGAACTCCGAGAGAAAACTCAAAGATGCTTGTTAGTTTTGTATCAACTAAATTGGAATGGGGCTTATGATCTTCTCTTTGAATAACTTTGTGGCTTCTCTCACAATGGAAATACTTTCGGGCAGCATCTATAGCTTTTAAAATATTCTGAATAAGGCGTTGTTCATTATTTCGGGGATGCTAATTGTTGGGCATATTGGCTACTTTGCGTATACAGTCCATAAGCTGCCGGATAGCCAATATTTCTATCATCGCCATAAGAACTACACTCACTTCTACCCGTTAGTCCTAATCGCCAAAAACTGTCTGATTATGACTTTCATTCCCCTACGGATGCTAATCGGCCAGCCTGCCAGCATAATCTGCGCAGGAGTGTCAACATTGTATATCATAGCAATCCTAGCCGGCCGACCCTACCGCAAATTCATTGACTATGCGAGATTCCTAGCAGTTGAGTGCACATTACTCTTCTATTTGATTTCTCGGGTCATCTGGTAATATAGCGTGGAGACACTGTAGAACAACCCAATGGATTATTTCTTTATGGTCACATCCTATGCTGTCCTCGCAGGTCTCATTCTTGCAATTACATTGACAATTGCCTCGTTCATTTACCATCTCTATGTAACATGTAAGAAAGGCAAGGAAGTTAACCCAGAGCACCTCGAAGATATCGCAGCCATTGAAAGAAAGTAAGCAGATCTATTGAAGCAGTACAAGAACAAGAAAAATAAGGATGCCCTCTACCTTAATGATAAGGATCGAAGCAGGGAGTTCATTGCAGTTGACTATGAGGAGGAATCGAAGGGATCACCACCGATGAAGAAATTTGCAAATGACTCAGGTTACGGGATATTTTCCCACTTAGATAATGTGACTACGTAAACTTACACTGGTGATGCAGAATCAAGAAGGAGACTCAAGCGAGACAAGAAGAAGCAACGGAGAATCGACTATTATTGATTTTCGATAGGTAATAACAATAAAGGTAGTATCAATACAATATAAATATGAATATAAATTATGAATATAATATTAATATAAATTATGAATATAATATGAATATAATATGAATATAATATGAATATTAATAGAGTAATCATAGAGTTATACCTTCTGCCCGATATTCCCTATTTTGAGAATGCTTCCCAATTACTCTACCTTCTTACTTATTCTAATAGTATTATTCGATCTACTTGGAATCAATCGGCTCAACTGCTTCCGAGTGCAGATACGATGAAAAACAAGCAGATCCACTATCTTCTTAATAGCTCTCCTTGAATAGTATTTATTTTTATTGATTGATTAATCTTCGAATAAGTTCTTCCTTCCTTATCTTCGTCATCGAGTATTGCTCATAGCAGAGAACTACAACAAAAATGAGGAGCGTACTGATTGCGAGCCAGAAACTAAACCCAAATACGTATTCTGCTGGCTCGATTACAACTATGCTAAATGCTGAGAGTGTTAACCCAAGGACATAGGTCAGAATTGTGATGATATGTCGAAACAGATGTGTGCTTTATGTGAATTTGCCATCTTTCCGGAGGTATATGCCGATTCGGATGAAGTCAATAATCTGTAATGTACAAGCAAATGAAATCACAAAGAAACTCAGTAGGCCTGTATACTCCAAAGATGAGAAAGTTGCAGAGCAGTAGATATCAGACTTACATATTCTCATTTCGGCATCTGCATAACTCTCATAGCTCGTTTTAGTATCCGATTGCTATTTGATGTACAGTAGATTGATCCACGCACGAAAGTATATTTGCTATGTTTTATTTTCCTTGAAATGCAGCTCGATCCAGGCCCACTCATAGAATGCCATAGCAGAAATAAATGAACAAAATGTGACAATGTTCAACAGGGTCAGCAGTTTCAGTTTATTCTTTATGTGTCGATATCGGAATGCGTGATGGATGTGAAGGAGTCGCTCTTATTGTTATATGTTGTTCATGTTTAGGATAATATATTAATTGTTATTCAGCAATATTATTATCGTATTTCTCTCTCATCTTTTTGTATATATCTCTCATTGTTAAAGCATTTGTTATTTCGTGCTATTTGTAATATTAACTTTTCTATAATCAGTTTGATAGTCGATGATAGTCTATAATAATAAACAAATAATAATTAACTACGAAAAATTCCTTGCCCTGGACGAAGCAGCCATCAACCTTATGGACTATGAGACCGTTTTGTTATCGAATAGGGTTTGGCAAAGGGCTCGTTGGCCAACAAAAAGAGGCGACAAAGTGGCACATAGCTGCTCTTGAAAACCAACTTTGTTTTCTGGATTAAAGTCACCAACTGGAATTGCTGAAATAAAGTTAGCGATTGGAATAGCTGAATTAAAAGAACCGAAGGGAATTGCTGAAATCAGAGAACCAACAGAATTTACTGAAATAAAAGATCCTAATGGAATCGATGACATTAAGGAACCGACAGAGTATGCTGAAATAAAGGGACCGACTGGAATAACTATTATAATGTCACCCACATGTATTGCTAAAAATAAGGAACCCACAGGTATTAGTGAAAAGGAGGAATCAACTGGAATTGCTGGATTAAAGGTAAGCATATTTAATCACTTAGACTTAAAACAATGGAAGACAAACCAGAATTAATGACCTTCAAAGAAGAAAAAAAAACAATAAAATTGCAACTAGTGTTGGCTTAAACAAAGGTAAAGGAGAGAAAGCCTGGTTTGGATCATCATTATAACAATCATTATCACAATGCTTGGCGACTGAAAAGAAAAGCCACTGCGAGGATAATGGAGTGAAAAATGGGCCCTTTTTATCATCGGAATATTAGGAGGAATAATATCTTTTGGGTGGGATACCTCAGATGGAACCATTCACATGAAATAAAATTGAAGCTCTCATGATTGAATTAGTATTCGTTTATTTCTTAGATTTAAGACTTATAGCTTTATGCCTTGAGAGAACAGCCATAAGTCACAAAAATTGTGCTGTATGATTGGTCGACCAAAAGTCCCTTCCCTTCCTCCCTCTAATAAATAGCGTAATGATAATGTTATAAAGTTAATTAATGACCGATTACACATATTGAAATTCAGCGCCTTAATTAACACACAGTTATAAAACGACAATCATAACCATACCATAAATATATATATGTATGTATGCTATGCCAATTGCAAATAAAATATATTTGAATCAATCACACACAAATTATATTTATTTATTTACTGTCCTACTCCCGCATGCTCCAACTAAAGAACACATCATTTTTTGTATTGTGCATGTTTGCACTATTCTTGGAGTTATCGCTCAGCTTAAGCATCTACGATAAGACCAAAGTTCAAGGACTTGGAACTTATGATCGACAGAAGAATGTATGGAATGGATACTTACCGGAATGTGACAATCAATGCAAAAAATCGAATGGATCACTTTGTGGGACAACATTCAGAGAATGCTGTTAGAGAGATAAATGTTAGACAAAGTATGGCAGATTTCAGATTTGTAAACAAAGGCTATCTAACTTTTCATGCAATCCTGATGGTAATACTGATGCAATTGCCACTGTCCTTCAACAAAGTAAAAATACATGATTGTCCTACATAGAATGTTCCTCCTATATGAATATCAATCTATCTTTAGTTTGTTTGTTTAAGTTGTTCTGGTTCGTTATTACGCGATCACAATTATTCAATAACATTTATTATGTATGATTAGTTGATATAAGAAGGTCCTCTATATATAGTCTCATGAATGCCATGAATGATTTATGCTTATGTATGAAAATAATTATATTAATAAATAGCATACAAATAAAATATACAATAAATATACTACAGTGTAAGTATCAGAACTGAAATGGGATGTGTTTAAATGAAAGAAGATATGAAGAATGCTCGTGCATCATATAGAATGGCGAAGAATATTGAGATTGAGGAGCTAACTATTGAGGCTGATGCCTAAACCAGAGAAAAGCATAACTTACTCGACACCAGTAATCATAATGGCAGCAATAACCACAATAGCAAAACTAAAGTGAACACTAATCCAACACACTCCAATACTAATATAAATAACATCAATTCCTCTAATCACACAAACAATGAGAATAACCCTCAATAATCAAAGAACCAATAAAACCGCAACAAACAAGTCTAAAAATCAAAATCAAAATCAAAACCAAAACTGACTGCCAACAATAACCTAAACTAAAACAATAACTAACAAAAAGAAACTAATTCATTAGTCGACCACAGAAATAACCAATCTATTGCAAACCATACAACAAACTAACACAACCAGCAATAATAGAAATAAAAATAAATACCAAACGAACAAAAACATAATAGTAATCGGTAATAACCAAATTTATAAAATGTATCGAACATTGCAATATCCAATAACCCTCAAAAATAAGTGAAATAAAATAATAAACAAGTTATCAATGTGTTTGCCAATGACAACCCAGAATAGTTATTGGCCCAGAGAAATCGGAATAAGCGATATCGTAATAATAATTATGACTTTGATGGATCAAATGGCGATTTGAAGACCGATGTGCTGGCGAATATGTCTGAGTCAAGAAAAAGAGGAAACAATAAAAATGGTATTTCAATTTAGTGTCTTGATTGATTGTGTTGTCTGTTCTATTTAATATATATGAGATGTATTTGATGTATATTTGATATATATTTGATGTATATTTGATGTATATTTATGCATTCTTGTTGTGGATGAATATCAGCACTACCTTTGAAGTAAATACAAGAGCATATTATATTATAAAATTAATTGCAGAAACAGTATTACATTAAGCACTATCGAATTATCATAAGAACCCATGAAAAATCTATTTGGTATCCTGAAAAACGATAAATAAACCCAACTTCAAGAAAAAAGCAAAAAGATCATATAAATTTATTCAAGCTAAAATTAATCACAGTCAGACACAACAACAACATAAAAAGCCAACCTCCATAAAACAGACTCAAATAATATAAAAGTATAAACTAAAACTAAAACTAAAACTCAACAACAATCAGAAGATAAAATAATGCGCAAACCCCAATCGACTATGCATAAACCACCATAAATCCCTAAAGCTCATCATGAAAAGCAATCAAAGCCATAAAATTAATAAATATAAGCAAAGCCATTAGCAATTAACATACATTCTGAGGAGAAGCAATTTTAAGAATAAGGGGAGGACTTATAAGAAGGTATGAAAAATATGCTAAGATCTAAGACATTTCAAGTTGTCATGAAAAATATAGAAGAATGCGATTAATAAAGTGATTAGATGATGAAATTTAGAAAGGGGTATAGTCTAGATAAAGATTCTGATCATCAGGCTTGTCATTCTATCATATGCGAGGCCATTATTGAAAAGGGCGAATTCAATGATGTTGGCAATGTCAAAGATAATCACACTCACTCTCCTGCTTACACTCACTCTCCCACTTATGATGCAACGAACCAGAAATATATCCAGAATTCCATATACTAATCAATCCACAGAATGTAACAAAATCTCCCTTGCAACAACCCCTTACATGCAACCAACCCATAATCCCTCAAACTAACAACCTTATCCAACAGCATCTCACAATCTACCATAGCCTTCTAGAAACTCCACATTTAATATAAATTAAAATAACTAACCCTCATTCACTCCCAATAACAAAGACTCTCCTAAAAATATAAATAAAAATACCATGAATCCATTAAATAAAATCGAATACTCGCAATCCAAAAAAAGCAAGTATAATAATAACTGAAAAGATATCGCGATGAACATTCATAATTGTTAAAAATGCAGCAACAGTATGATAGTTTGATAGATTTATCCTAGACGAAATAGATGATGTATTTTGAGGAGAAAAGTAAAATCATGAAATAAAATCGTTTACTGAAGAAATAAATATAAATACTAAAAAAATAATAAAAACAAAGACAGGATGTTTAGGGCCTTCTTATGGAGAAGAGTAAACAGTTTGATCTGATAATGGGGATGATGAATTAGGTATAACAGATTATCAGTTCTTGCAATTAATCGTTATAGCAATTTGACTATCATGATGATTTTGAACAACAAGATAAGAGCAATAATAGCATTAACAGCAACAAACATAATAACATTAACAGCAACCAGAATAATAACAAAAATAATAATTATAATAGGAGTCCGAATATTCTGAATGTTGCCCAAATATTTCACCTAAATCAGTTCAAAATGCTCAAAAGATACACTGACATTATGAACAAACTCATATAAACCCACTAAAAGCTAATAATAACCAATAATACAAACAATAAAATAAATAATCGCAGTAGAATCGGCTCGACACTTCTTCAATAAATACTAAACTTCTACGAAAATGAGAACAGCCAATAAAATTACAATGAAGACTACCATGAAGCTTATGAATTACTCTATAAAGCAGTTTCAGCAATTGTTTAATAGTTAGCAAAAAATAATACAAAGACAAATAATGAATGCAGAAAGTTTTAATCATCATCGAACTACTAATCTATATAACCAGGAAGCTTATTATGTAATCAAGCAGTTGGAATTATGACTTAGCTACGAAGACAAATTACAATTATGCGAAGATGATTGTGATAATACGTTGAGTTTATTAATTATAATGTTATTTCTATGATTGCTTCAGGTATTGTATTTGAAATATTTTATGGTGATTTGCATAGAAGTCAACGAATAGGTTATCATGAATGAATTTATCACATAACCGATTCTTCGTACTTGGTCCCCAATAACACTTTGTAGATCCTAGTCGCCAGCACTGAGCCCAATTTCACATTTTTCTTCACCCCTCGAGTAATTTCAAGTTCCATAAGCTTCTGCTCATTGGTGTAGTCCTTGAGGATGCTCTGATAATTGGGAAACTCCTCTATTATTCTCAACACCTTTTCCCTCCCAAGACCAGGTATCTGATAAAGTACATTTGCCCATGTCTACTTCAGTACATTCTATGAATCCTTCTTGATCCTGAACACTCCTTCAGCATTCTGGTCGTAGAACTCGACGCCAGATGAAGCTGTCCGATTGATGAAACCAGCAGCCAAGGCACATAGGAAACCCAACCCTTCCAACTTCGTATCAACATTCTCCACCTCATAATCAAGCGAATACATATCTCCCTCAATATCCTATCTCACAACCAATGTCCTTTTCTCGGGCTGCTCAACCAGTTTGATCTTATCAGAATTATCACTATTTAAATATATGATAGTCATTGCATGTTCAAATTCAGATGGAATACTTTACAATGTTATGTTCTTGTATGATGTGGATTTGTGGATAGTCACATAGTAGATGTTAACTTGATTGCATGGGATTATCGATCTCTTGAATGGTATTTGTTCGTGTTTAATTTAATGGGCGAATAGAGAGAGGGATTCGGGAGGGTTTGCTGCATCAGAGAATTAGACTAAGATGCTTGATCTGTTTGCATTTGGTAGGAGTTTGTTGGTAATCATGTGGGGATGTTTAGTTTTATTATGGGATTATAAATATGGATGGGAATTGGCGGTATTTGAATTGTTTTGAGGGTCATAAACAACTATAATATTGAGACTATTACGGCTATTACTATAACTGACAATACTATTAATGCCAATATATATATTAATAATTATATATTATTATTTATATATTAATGTATATTTATTATTACTAATATTTAAATTGTCACTTCTTTACCATAAAATAATCCCTTCCTTAACAACATATAACACTCATACACACGCCACAACTAATTCTCTCCCTCCAAAATAACAAACTATTCCATAATCACCATACAAATAACAGCTAATACATTCATACAATATTTATATATATTATACAACAAATTATTCCATGGAAAACAAAGACTAATTCTCCATCTTCGATGCAGATATCAGCAAGGAGCAAATTGTCAGAGGAAACAAGAGAAGGGAAGCCATGATAATGAACAAGCAACAAAAAGGTGAACTAATCAAACAGATTTAATAGTTTAAAAAGAAACAAGAAGAAGAAAACAAGGCATAAATCTAGAAATGTCTTGGAAATGCCTGATTGAGCTCTGATGCTTAAATAACTATTTGATTTGCCACTTCGAATTTAGATATTATTCATATGGAATATTTAAGGCTATAATAGGCATATAAGGTATATAAGGTATATGGAATATATTGGCTATTGGAAGATTATCTGTATATTGCCATATTAATTATAATAGCCCTATAATCGGATGCCATCGTAAAAACAACTAAAACAACAAACAAAATAAAATCGAAGGCATAATATCTCATTATCAGTTCATTACTATTATAAGGGATCTCCGTTAATTAACAATTATCATCATTATAAAATCTATCCAGGATAGAATCCAGTTGGAATTAAACAGAAATATCAAAGATAGAGTAATCTGTCGATTGGTTACCTGTATGTGCCTTTATGTGCCTGCATAATATTAATTCTTATTTTCGATTATAATAAATAGCTATTCTATCTATACCTCTACAGACCACACAGAGCCCCCAAAATGTCCATGAAATACCCACTCCCCAGCTAAGCCCGTAACAAAAAAGGCCAAGAATAGACAATCAACAAAAAGAATAAACATAGCGAATGTAAGCAACATAAAATTTCAGAAGATAATTACCAATATTATGAGTAATATAAGAGGCTCTATGAAACTGCATACTTATTATCGATGCAACTGAAGACTCTCTCGATTGCTAAAGATGACATGCATATGAAAGTTGTAAGGATGGAGGTAATTTGTGGGGTATTTAGAAAAAAACAGAGGATTTTAGGGATGATATACGTGGCGAAGTCTCTGAAAAGAAGAAGAGGTTTCGAAGGACTGCTGAGGAAATAGAAAAGAAGTATGTTTGTCCGGTTGAGAAATGCCAGAAGAACTATGGCTCTGAGGGTTCCCTTCAACAGCATATCAAACTCAAACATCCTGAACTGTACGATCCTGAATAGGCCGAAAGTGGCAATCACAACGAATAAGGTTCATCCAATTGATTCATCAATATTCTCTTAAACTGTTACATCCCTCGATATCGCGGACTCTTGATTAATAACCTCACCTTAATTGTAGGCATAAACAAATGAAATGCACTACTCGACTATATATATCAGTATCGATGTAGTAGATAGATATTGGAAATGTCTGAAGGTAAGGACATCAGCATATATGTGAAAAGCTGTCAAAATTGAACATAATTTAATAAAACTGAGTTTATTGAGAATTAAATTTATCAAAAATTGTATTAAATAATTTATATAAAATGGCATTAAATAATTAAATATGATTACATCTAATACATAATAATAAACATGGATCCAAACATGCCATCCAATCTCAACAACAATACCATCGATCATCTCGAAACAATTAAAAAACAACGCAAACTGATCGAATTGCTGCATAAGAAGATCCAAACTCTGACCGAGAGTCTCACAATGTTGGAGGAACAAATTGGCTATTATGAGAGGAGCGTAATCAAGATGGCGACTAGTTACGAGAGTGATCTCTAAAAGAAAGCGTTAATCTAGAATAAATAGCCAATGGATGTATTGGGGGAGCTGATGAGGGAGATTGGGAAGAATTGTCAAAATGCTAAAGCTGCTCATCCCATTATTACTGCTGCCTATAATGTGAATAATGAAAATGCTGGAAATACTTCTAGCAACACTACGAACACTACGAACAATACGAACAATACTAACACTACAAACACCAATAACACTACGAACACCAATAACACAAACCCCCATCGTCAATACAAATAGAAAATAGTGAAATACAAAGAGAATGACAATATCCACACCTAAAACCCGAATAGTGATCAGATAATCCGAGTGTAGATCACAAAATAAGTGTAGAAGCCAATATTCATTGAAAAAATAGTATAGGTACCAATCTTCGTTGAAAGAATAATTGAGAAACCATGCACTCGTTGCCAAAATATTATCGATCGAAGCTGATATCTAATATTATATTTATATCTCATAAAGTTAGTTAGTTTTAGTTAATACATCTGAAGAGCATTATACCATTTAAATAGACTAACTACCGACTAAATATAGAGTATTGACAACAACAATTTAGAATAGATTATATAAATATTAATAGGAATCATCACATTGCTGAACATAAAAATCACTTATTATTGCCCCACGAACCCGCCCGATAACTATACAACCGATTAACCTCAACATTACCCTTAGTCGTTACCTGCCTCTAATTCACATGACTATAACTTGATAGATTCCAACATCCATTACTATTATAATTAGTGCTGATATTGCCACTATTGATAAGATTGGCATTAGCATCGATAGTAGTATTATACTTGTTCGATTCAGATGGCATCCGATAATGTTATTGATGATGATGATATTTGGTATTGTTTTAGGAGTACATTACACTAGAAGATGGTCTTGATGGCTATGTTTGGATGTTCATGTGTGAGTTGTTTGTATTAGTGTTGCGAGTGTTTGTTGATCTGTAGGGATGGCTGTTGTTTGGGATTGTGGCTCTGTTACTGTTCAGGTAGTTTGTTGTTGATGTGGCTGTTTGGGGTTGGGGGTTCAGGTTGGTATTGTATGCTGTATTATTGGGGATATGGGGATGATGAGCTGGATTGGTAGTTGCGGGGTTGAAGTAGTTACTGATATTAGTGCTTGGGATTCTATCTTTACGTATGAGGCCTTCATCTACCAAGTTTTCAGCTATAGGTACTTACTTATTCCCGACATAAGAGAACGATACTTTGGGCAGTGGCATCTATTGTTGCATATCTGCACATTTCAGAGCATTAGTCTGACTATTCTGCTCGATGCTGCTCTTATTATTGACCTAATAATGATGAACACCTGCATTTGTTGTTGAGCTTACCTTACTATGACTCGTGTTATATTTATTGGCCTTATTAATAAGCAATTAGTTCTGATGACTGTTATTGTTATTATTATTGTTATTTTTATTGCTGCGGCCGCTATGGTTGATACTAGGTGTCGGGTGTGAAGATCGTAGGCCATCATCGGAATTAATGAGTGCGTTAATGATGATTTTGTTTTTGTTTTTGGATTAGGAGGATATTTCGGGAGGTGAAGAGATATATTAACAGTCGCTATCGAAGTCTTATGGGCTTAATTGGGGAATATTGTTGGTTGGCTTTTTATGTAGTAGAAACTAGGGTATTTTTTTGGTGTTGTAGCCTTTGTTTACGATAGAGCTGCTGCTCATCTGTTTATTATTGCTATTGTTGTTGTTTTTGATGTTGTTGTTATTACTCGTGTTGTTACTCGTGTTGTTACTCGTGTTGTTACTAGCATTGTTCCGAGCATTGTTACTAGCCAGATTATTATTAGCCATATTGTTACTAGTATTAACATTATTGCTATCATTCTCCGACTCTTCAGTTTTGATTGGGAGATTGGCTCGGGAAGTCGAACTGGATTCATAGTTAACACGCAGAGATTTCCATGAATCCGTGTTCACATTGTTGGATGAGTCTATTTGAAGTATATTCGAACTGATCTCATAGTTGTGGCCTTTCTGACGGATCTTTTGAGAAGCATTAAGGCTGGCTTTAATTACATCAATATTATTCCTACCGCTGCTGTTATAATCGATGCTAGAATTATTGAGAGCGTCAGTTTTTCTGATCAGCCCTTTATTGATGTTCAAAACCGATATTTTTTATGGAGTCTTAGTATAAGCAATGCCCAATTTATGGCATTTCATCCCATTTTTAGAATATTTAGTATGGTTTATGTTTTTGATGTCCTATTTAATTCTATCATGTTCATCATTATCATGGGCATTATTAATGGCATTTTTGGTGTTTATTAGTTTCTTTTTGAAGTTGGGCTCTAAGACGAGTCCAAAAACATTACTACTGATATTATTTCTTTGCGATTTTATTTAAGTGCATGCACAGGAATTTGAATTGGAAGCGATCGAAGAGTGGACTTATTCATTACTGTTTTTGGAATTGTTTGAATCTCTTTGTTTGTTGTGGTTGTGGTTGTGATTGTGATTATTGTGGTATTAAAGGGAATGGTTGGCATACTATTTTAACTTATTGGCTATTTTATCCCCATTCTGTTTATTATACTTATAGTGATATGACTCAGCCTCCGGGGAAGAGGGCATAGGACTCTAAATAGCTGACAGATTCTTCCTCCTAAAATTCTCATCTTCGAAGTAGATACTAAAATTGCCATCCTGAGCATGATCACTCTCAACATCCGTATTGAAACCGCCCCGAATGTCAATTTTCTTACCATTTTTAGCAGCACAGACATTCTTAGTTTCAGCATTACCAAAATTAAACATATCTTCAGGCTCCCCCGAGAAACTGTCCCGATAACTGTAGTAGTTATGGGACTTGGACACGTTTTAACTCATCTTCCTCTATTTGCTCATACGGCGGCTGCTAGCGCTATTATCGCTTTGATCGTTTGGCTCATTTGCTATTTTATGGATTTTTCGTTAGGGTTTCTTTTATTATTATTCGTATTATTATTAGTTTATTGCCATTTTTTTTGATTGTTCGATTTTCGCTTAAAGTTCTAAGATGGATAATATAGAGAGTACATTTTTTTATGTCGTGGAGCGACTATTTCCGGCGTTTACTATTACTATGCATGTTACTGCTCATATTCATACTGCCATAACTGCTTTCATAGTTGTTACCACCTATATCAATATAATCAGCTGCATTATCTTTGGCATATTTATGACTATCTCTGACATTACTCGAATTTCTCCTACCAAAATGCGTCTCCTAATCATCGATTTCAGCAAAGAAAGGAGTCGGTGTGCTAATCATCGTTTATTTTTTATCATCCAGGAAATCGATATCACCCTCCTCAAAACAGAACTAGACCGATTTCTTCGATTTATCCTACTTGCCAGACTTCCGTCTATTATTGCCATTGTCATTACTATTACTATTACTATTGCTCTTGCTCTTAATATCGATATTAATATCGAACATATCACTTTAATTCTTGTTCAAGCTGTTCGATGGCTATGGCGATCGATACAACCCATAAACAATGTTATCATCATCACACACATACACGTATAAATTCTCCTCAAACAGAATGAATAGTCCTTTCCGATATTGGTAGGTAATATCGAAATAGTCAAATAGGGAAGTGATCACAACAAAGGCATCGACCTTATTATTGTAATCCAAATGTTTATTGCTCTCCTATTGTTGCTAATGCTCGATGTTTGCGAGAACAACCCGAAAGAACAGACTGAATATATCGAGAACAATCTTATATTTGTCCAGGATGCTCTAGATTGGGGTTGCTCCTATACTGTATTACATTATCTGAAAGAACTAGACGAGCAGTTTCTTCATTGTTCGAGTCTTCATTGTTTTTAGTTTGTGGTTGTTGGTTTATAATGGGCTATTCTTTATATTTGTCAGTTCCAACTATGGGGAGTATAGAGTGCATTTCAGATGTTCTAATAAGTCATGTCGGCCAACTTTCGGCATTCCGCTGCTTCTGAGTTATTATTGCTATTCTTCCTACTGTCTAAACGAGTTATCCATAAAGAAGACACGCATAAAGATAGCAGTAAGCACATGAAATACAGTATTATTATGCCTAATGCTAATTTATAGACATTCCTTGATATTGAATTATGAGGAGAGATGGCGATAAGTTTGTCTGTCTACAGTTTCCCTAAAATTGCTAGGCTATTACTCTTAGTTATCAAGATCCAGTGGAGTATAGTAACTCGAGAGACAGTGCTGTTCTTCATCTTACTAGTTGCTATTAAGAAGTAAGAGTTCATGCTCGACTAGTTGTTAGTGTTCAAGAAGTTTGTTGAAATATGACATAGTTGTAAAGTAAATGTGAATCTTATTGTGAGTTGATTGGATGGAAGTGTGATTGTTATGTGAATGGGGGTTAATGGGTATTGAATGTAGAAGTATGGGGGTGTTAATCTATTATATAGTGTGTTATATATGGTATAGGTAATCAATAAAATTTAATGATGGAAATAGTTATGAATTTGGGGGATAATTTAGGTTATGAGGGTGATTTATGGAGATTTTGTATTAGTTTTTGAGATTGTTTGTTATTGGTGGTTTCTGTTGTTTGTTTTTGTTGAGTTAAGGGGGCTAATTTATATTTATGAGCTCATTTATATATGTATTATGTATGTATGTATTAAATATGTATTATGTATGTATTGCTTATTATTAATTCATTATTGATATTATTATGCATCACTTAGGATTAAAAGGAGTTATTAAATACATACAGATAAAATTAAAGAAATTCCATTCTCATAAATACATCACTATATAATTCCGCACTTATATAATATAATTGTAATCAAACAAAGTGTATTATCAATAATAGAATGAAAGAGCCGGGGGTTGGGGTTGGGGTTGGGGTTGGGGTTGGGGTTGGGGTTGGGGTTGGGGTTGGGGTTGGGGTTGGAATTAAATTAATCTATAGTAGTCAACAGACTAACAATAGACCTCTTTCATTTTAATTTAATTATTTTATCATGTATAGGCAATAGATGTTATGAAATTCATAGATAATATTAAATATGGGGTTGGGGTTGGGGTTGGGGTTGGGGTTGGGGTTGGGGTTGGGGTTGGGGTTGGGGTTGGGGTTGGGA
>NW_028282933.1:0-15623 GCF_059751285.1 Brachycentrus maculatus | reverse complement strand
TGAATAATTACCGGCATTTTGAAAAACAGCCCTATCAAAAACATCCACGTGTGTGCCGTAATTAATACAGCCCTTACCGAATATTAAACAGACCTAACCAACCCTAGGCATGCTTACGTTATGGCTTTCGAATACCAGGTTGTACGTAGAGAGAGAGAGAGCTTTTAGGGGTGGAAGTCAAAACAATTTTTTTAAAGCTCGAATAATATCGAGCTTTTTCGCATGACTTTGCCAGTTTTTACGTTACTGTTTATTGTATATGTATGTATACAAATTTCGATATTTATTTCTTATTTGCTTAAAATTGTTATAACAAAGTATTTTATTTTTTAAATTAAATTATAACTTTGCTTTAAATCACTTTAAATATTTTAATCTAACGTAATATATATGTATATGTGTGTATGTGTGTGTGTATATATGTTTATATGTATATATATGTTAATATGCATATATATATATATATATATATATATATATATATATATATATATATATATATATATATATATATATATATAACTATATATATTTATATATAAATATATATATATATATATATATATATATATATATATATATATATATATATATATATATATATATATATATATATATATATATATATATATATATATAAATATATATATATATATATATATATATATATATATATATATATATATATATATATATATATATATATATATATATATATATATATATATATATATATATATATATATATATATATATATATATATATATATATATATATATATATATATATATATATATATTTATATATATATATATATATATATATATATATATATATATATATATATATATATATATATATATGTACAATATATATATATATATATATATATATATATATATATATATATATATATATATATATATATATATATATATATATATATATATGAATGTATGTGTATGTATATGTGTATGTATACTTATAATATATAAATATATTCTAACTTTAAATTTTCTTACGCAGAAAAAAAATACTTTAACCACCCTCATTACTTCCTCTTCTTTCCTTCTCCTTCCTGCAAATTCTATTTTTTATACCATACCCTTACCCTTTTACTCACACACACACTCCTTCTCTTTTTTTAAAATATCCCTTAATGTTTTAAAAGTTATTATAACATAAGCGTGGAAATGTTTAACTGGCTTTATTTTTATTGATGAACTATTTTTGTTATTTACTTTCTTAATGTAAAGCTGTACAATTCCCAAACAAATAAAATAAATTGAAAATAATAATAATGTGTACCGGGTTCGAAGCTAACCGCTTCAATTATAAAGCCAGAGTTTTGTACGTTTTTATTCTATCCGCCTACCCCTACAGCAAAAGGGGTGTTTGGTTATTTAGATATATCATCCGCAGGGTAAATTATCCAGTGTCTTAAAGAATAAATATTTTTAAAAATACCTTGGTGGAAGAAAACGGAGTACTTTGAATAATGCAACGCTTTGTTGAATTATTTGACCACATACCTGCAACAAAAAGAAATCGAGTCATTAGAAAATTATAAATAATAAAAATAAATTAATCAAGAGATTATATGGAAGCATTTTTAATTTAAACGATGTTTCGGGCTTCTCTTCTAATGAAAATATGTGAACTTATTCTGAATGAAACTAAGTATTTTAAATATTTGATCATGCCAAGTTTTATTGGTCTTCTTTTGTTTCTATTACCAACAATATTTGCTTTTGTGTTTATTTATTTATATATATATATATATATATATATATATATATATATATATATATATATATATATATATATATATATATATATATATATATATATAAATATGTATAAATATATATATATATATATATATATATATATATATATATATATATATATATATATATATATACATATATATATATATATATATATATATATATATATATATATATATACATATATATATATATACATATATATATATACATATATATATATACATATTTATATATACATATTTATATATATATATATAAATAAATATATATATATATATATATATATATATATATATATATATATATATATATATATATATATATATATATATATATATATATATATATATATATATATGTATATATATGTATATATATAAATATATATATATATATATATATATATATATATATATATATATATATATATATATATATATATATATATATATATATATATAAATATATATAAATAAATAAATATATATTTATATATATATATATATATATATATATATATATATATATATATATATATATATATATATATATATATATATATATATATATATATATATATATATATATATATATATTTAAACACGTGTTTTTCACCACTTGAGTATTATATTTCATTAACACTAGCTTTGAAAATTACAGATGCAGGTATCCACAGGTATAAATATAAAAGAAGCTTTAAATTTTTTCATTTCATTTAATATGGTTACAAAAGTTTTTTCATAATTTTATTTCATTTTCTAAACATTTTTACTTACAATATTAAAATTAAAAACGCAGTTCTCTTCAATAAAGTGACTAAGTTCTTGTCCTTGGAGAGGGACTTACACTTGTTAGTCATTTTTGTTGGTTTTACAATTTATTTTTATTGAAATTTTTCTTTTTGTGTTTTTTTTTCCTTTTTTCTTTCTTGGATTAACATATAGAATATAAAATTCAAACATCATACAACGTTTTGCCGCAAATTCGTCTGAGAGAACGCATTCTGCACTCAGTCTACTCCCATCCTTCTTTAGCCAACTCCATGCTTCACTTCTATACATAAGGATTGGAAAGAGGACATACGTTTTTCTACATACTAACTAATTCAGAAATTTAAGTAGTTTGGTTGTCAATCGTGAGTAGACTTGTAAATGTTACATGTGTACAAAATGATCACTTACAACCAGTCTATGACAGCTCATACATCAGCCCAGTTAATGCCCAGACTTTAAAATGATTCGTCATATTTTTTCGAGGTATCAATAAAAATCTCCCTATTAATTACTCCTAAGTGAAAAAAAAACAAAGAAATTACAACATTTTGAGTGTGTCCAAATACTTGTACACAAAATCTGGATTATCTCCAATTACAGGAGTTATTTTCATATTACTTTTTGATATCTCATCAAAGATGAAGAAGAATATGGAAGTCTGGGCATTTACGGGGCTTACGACCGTCATACCGTCTTCATCTTTGATGATATATCAAAAAATAATATGAAAATAACTCCTGTAATTGGAGATAATCCAGATTTTGTGAACAAGTATTTGGACACACTCAAAATGTTGTAAATAAATTATCTGGTCAAATTATAAGCTTAATAATAAAAATGAAAATGGTATTTTCTGGCGTTTCTCATGTGTGTGATTATAATCCAGGATTCGGATCTCACATACTAATATAAGAGTTTCTGCTTAATAAAAAGCTTCTTTACATCTCACCAATAGATGTCTCTAGTGAAGTTCTAGTGATTCATGAACAAGGTTTCTAAATTGGTTCATATATATAGAACTTCCAAGAATTTGAGTAGTGTGGTTGTCAATAATGGGTAGAATTGGTGAATGTTACACGTGTGTAAAGTGATCACTCAAACCAGCCTATGACGGTCGTAAGCCCCGTAAATGCCCAGACTTCCATATTCTTCTTCATCTTTGATGAGATATCAAAAAATAATAACAAAGAAATTGTTTTTAAAAAAAATTGGACAAAAAATCTTATGTATTTTTTCCCTATGACATCTAAAATTTCAACTTTTAAACGAAAAAATACAAATACGCAAAAGGCACCATTATAAATAATGAACCTGATAGAATAATAAAATAAATATGAATATAATTTACGTCAAATAAGAAGAGAAAAAATATGTTTAAAAAATATTACAGTATAAAGAGTCAAAAACAAAGAAATATACTATTCAAAGTCGATGATTTTATCTGGAAATTTAAATAAAATGAGATATTTTTTCATTAAATAAGGGATGAAATTGTATAACGAACAGACTTTTTTATATCGCTCACTCCTTTCAAGAACGTCTTAAATCAAAAATCTTCAATTTTCAGTTGTGCATGTTTTCGGAATGCCCAAAAAATGTACTATATCCCAGCAAAAGAGGCATATTTTTAAATTAATATTTACCCGCTACAGGGTAGAAAATGTTGTTTTTGCATTTTGAAGAAAAGGTATTGTTTAATTATTTTTTAAATATGCTAAATATTTTTCAAATGGAGAAAAAACCCTCGGGTTTTTTCTAAAAAGATCTGTTGCACAGTAAAAAGTTCAATAAGCGGCTTGATATTTATTTTTAATACATTGTGTTATATTTTTAAACTTTAAAAACGTTCTCCTGAAAAATCAAGTTTTTTTACTTATGACGTTCTTGAAAGGAGTGAGCGATACGATATATTACTGAAAAGATATGTGTAGTTTTTTTATTTACAATTTTAATCATTATTTATTATTTTTTAAATTTTATCCAAAGCCCAAATATAATTCACAAATTAATGTTTTACATTAGCTTTGATATCTCAACAAAGATGAAGAAGAATATGGAAGTCTGGGCATTTACAGGGCTAACGACCGTCATAGGCTGCCCTAAGTGATCACTTTACACACGTGTAACATTCACCAATTCTACCCATGATTGGCAACCACACTACTCAAATTCTTGGAAGCTCTATATATATATGTACCAATTTCGAAACACTGTTCTTAAATCACTAGAATTTTCACTAGAGACATCTATTGGTGAGATGAAAAGAAGCTATTTATTGAGCAGAAACTCTTATTCTATATTGCGCTTCATCTTTGATGAGATGTTAAAAAACAATATGAAAAATAACTCCTATAATTGGAGATAATCCAGATTTTTTTTAACAAGTATTTGGACACACTCAAAATGTTGTACAAAAATTTAATATTCTTCTTCATCTTTTATGAGATTTAATTTTTATGATATTTTAAAGTTTTTTTTATGTAGGGCATATTAAATTCGACATACCCTAGGGATGAAACCACCCCGATATTCCTCGAAACTTCCGATATCATTAATAACGCTAATAATTAATTAAAAAGATACTTTTCGAGAGTCCAGGACACCCGAAGGTCTCCATGACCTCGAGAGATGATCGAACAAATTCAGAGAAATGCGATACGTTGCCTTGGGTCGGTCGAACCTCCCCTGGATTCATTTGGGGGGTAGTTTTGGGGGATGTTGCTCGCCGATGATTGATTACTGTCGAAACTTCTCTCTGCAAACTTTAACAGTCACCCTCTTTCTTAGCAGTGCTTTTCGAGCACCCCTCTCAACCTTGCCGCGCCAAGACGTCATTGCAAAACGTCGTAGCGATAAAAAGTACTTCATTAATTTCGTTAATTGATTCGGCAGTCAGTTTGTGGTGATATCGATCCACTTTTAATTTAGATTTTACTTGGTAAAGACCGCTATTTCTGAAAATCTAAAGTGAAACGTGTTTCAATACATTTCAGATCATATTATGGTGTTTGAAAATGATTCGGAATGCATCGAAACACGTGTCACAAAAGATTATAATAAATAGTGATATTAGGCAGTAAAACTTACATTAAAAAAAGTACTTCATAATTCGAATTTTTTACTACGGTTTTTTATACACACATATTTCATTTGTGACTTGGGTTTCATTTTTACTGACATTGTCAGACTAGTGGGATGCTATACAACATTCTGTGTTATATTCACAACAGGGCAGGGGTTGAAAACTTTAATTATAATTTATTTTCTGACAAAATTATTATAAACTGAGTGAATTTAAGAATACATGAAAATATGATTTACTTTGTTAATCATATTTTTCAAATCATATTTTTAAATCATATTTTCACATGGTGTACGGAGTGCGTGGAAGTTTTTGGTAAGGGAAGGGTAATTAACTACGGTATTTCAATGTTTTAGAATTTAGTACAGAAACCCTGGTGTTGACAAGGTTCTTGTCGAAACCGGTTGGATAAAGTGTACCAATAAAAAGTGGTTAAAACAAAGTTGTTTTATTTTATAAAGTTTATAAAATGTGCCACAATGTATCTGCAAAAAACATTCAAGAATTATAGAAATTTATTTCGATTGGTTTGATTTGATTGAAAGATTGATTGGAAATTTTTGCTGGAAGTGATCGACTCGTGAAACCAAATTAAAAAGCAATGATTTTTAAAAAAATATTATAGCAAAAAAAACCTTGTATGAACATATTAAATATGAAGACATTTGAATGGAATGTAAGGAGGGATAATTGATATGTTTTACTCTAATATATACCACTTAAATGAAAAGTGCCACAAAGTATCTGCGAAAAACATTCAAGAAATGAAAGTTTCATCGTCAACTATTTTTTGTTTTAGTAACTCAAATTTAAAATGTCGGTTACGGCGTTACAGGCCGACGGCGTGGCCACATCCCAAATTGATATTTGATAATGATGACGTCGCTTTTGAAAGATTTATCGGCGGCTAGCCGTGGTAGAGGGTGGCAGGGAAGCGATTGAAAATTAAAGTGTTGTACACAAACTTGTAGCAGTCAGATATTTTTTCTACCCTTAAATCAAGGCTGTATATATCTGATGAATAGATTCACTAGCCCATTTTTAGACAAAGACAAATCGAAACTAGTCATCAAAAGTTAAAATTTTTTAATAACGATATGATTCTCATAAATACGTGTTTATTCACAACATTTTGAGTGTGTCCAAATACTTGTTCACAAAACATAGTGAAGTTCTAGTGATCCAAAAATAATGCTTCAAATTTGGTTTATATATATAGAACTTCCAAGAATTTGAGTAGTGTGGTTGTCAATCATGGGTGGAATTAGTGTTACACGTCTGTAATGTGATCACTTAAACGAGCCTATGACGGTCGCCAGCCCCGTAAATGCCAAGACTTCCATATTCTTCTTCGTCTTTGATGAGATGTCAAAAATATATTTATATATATATATATATATATATATATATATATATATATATATATATATATATATACATATATATATATAAATATTAATATATATATATATATATATATATATATATATATATATATATATATATATATATATATATATATATATATATATATATATATATATATATATATTTAAAGTATAGTTTTTTAGTTATTTTTCGGCATTCACACTGTGGTAAGACGTGATGAAATTGTACATAAAAACACTTTAGCAACATTTTGAGTGTGTTCAAATACTTGTTCACAAATATGGATTATCTCCAATTACAGGAGTTATTGAATCCTTTTTTATTTTATTATTTATCATTTATTATGGTTACAAAAGTTTTCTTTATAATTTCAATTTATTTTCTAAACATTTCTACTTACAATCTTAAAATTAAAAACGCAGTTCTTTCCAGTAAAGAGACTGAGCTCTTGTGCTTGGAGAGGGACTTACAATTGTTACTTATGATTGATTTTTTTATATATTTTTTTTTCGTTTTTTTTCTTATAGATTATTTTATTTTATTTATAACCCTTATCCGCACCTAATGGTGCATAGGGCACAGCATCAAATTGACTTATAGATTAACACATATATTTTTTTTTTTGTCATTTTAAATTTTTCATATACTTATACATAGAAGTTCCAAGAATTTGAGCAGTGTAATTGTCAATAATGGGTAGAACTGGTGAATGTTACACGTATGTAAAGTGATCACTTAAACTAACCTAAGACGGTCGTAAGCCTCGTACATGCCCAGACTTCCATTTTCTTCTTCATCTATGATAAGATGTCAAAAGAAAATGTATGAGGAGGTGCATGAATATGGGAGAAGCAAACAATATTTTTAAAGACAGATTACTCTCTGCCTACCCTTACGGCGAATTCGCGTGATGGTTAATTGGTTAAAACTTATTTTCTACATACTTTTTATGATATTTACATACATAAAATATCAACCCAGGGATTCAATTCATTCGATGAAAATAGGGATGGCGCGCCCAATATGGATACGTACCTATTATGGGCCCGATAGGGTAAAGCTACCTATTAGGGTTCAGGTATTGTTAACTTCTGCGTCGATAATGGTTATTCCGACAGAAGGAAGCTACGAATAGCCGAGATGGGATAACCGCACTCTCAAACTAAGTTTCTGTAGACTGAAATGAAAATTAATAATCAATTAATTGACAGCCCTTTACCATAAATAATGCCTCACCCAAATGGACGTGTAGTGTTATTATTTATGATCTCGTTATTAATGGTGTCGTTGTATTTCAAAAGCGGCCACATCTTCAAGCAAAATACTCTTGATTTTTAATTTTTTATTATTATTAAATTTATTTTTTGACATCTCATCTAAGATGAAGAAGAATATGGAAGTCTGGGCATTTACGGGGCTGACGACCGTCATCGGCTGGTTTAAGTGATCACTTTACACACGTGTAACATTCACCAATTCTACCTATCATTGACAACCACACTACTCAAATTCTTGGAAATTCTATATATCTGAACCAATTTAGAAACCTTGTTCTTGAATCACTAGAACTTCACTAGAGACATCTATTGGTGAGATGTAAAGAAGCTTTTTACTAAGCAGAAACTCTTGTATTGAAATAACTCCTGTAATTGGAGATAATCCAGATTTTGTGAACAAGTATTGGACACACTCAAAATGTTGTAAATTATTAAATTTAGTTAATCAAGTCTGCCTATCAATCTTCTTGACTTTTGTTGTATTTTATTCTTGCTGTTTACTTTTAAATCATTTAACATAAGTGAAATTTTGTATTAGGAATGTTACAATCACCTGTTTTATTTGTTTTTCATAATTTAAAATGTATTTAGGAATATGTTCTGTTAAATTTCTAAATAAATTATTGACCCTACAAAAGATATATCGATATTTTAGGTATCAGTCCGGTTGACGTTTTAATTAAAATATAGTATAAGATAAGATTTATATTCTCCCAGACGAATGTGCGGCATAGCGATGTATGATAAATGTTCGAATAATTAGGAAAAAAAAACTAACTAACCATCACGCCGCTTCCCCGCAGGGGTAGGCAGAGAGAATCGAACGCCACACCACTCTATCTTTGCAAACATTCCTCGCCTCTTCTACATTCATGCATCTCCTCATACATACCCGGCGATTATTACGACTCCTGACCCGGCCGCTTTCAAGTATTTGACATACCTGATTGTGCCAGGTTTTCCTCGGTCTTCCTCTGCTTCTTTTTCCAACTACATTCGCTTCATAAATTTGTTTAACCGTTCTTTTCTCACTCATACGTTCCACATGTCCAAACCATCTCAACACACCTTAGGAAAAAATTGAAGTTCACGAAATCGAGTTCACAAAATAAATAAATAAAAATACGTTATTTTATTCTTTGAAATGCAGTTCCACCAAGAATTGTCAGTAAAAAACTTGAATCTTATAAAAATTTACAATATCCAAGAATCCATTTGAAATCACGATACAGTCGTGAGATAAATTTAATATATACGGAGAAACGGGGTATTATCTTCTGCTCCACACCATATTTATCGTCTCTCCTCCTTCGAGAATTGGCAGCAATAATTTCAATTTTCAACACATGAATCCGGCTGGAAATAAATACGAATTCGATTGTCGATCTATACCGGATTGTCGTAGTAAGGACGTTACTACAGGGCTGTGGAAGCAACAGATTGTCTCGAAGCCGTCCACAAATCCAATCAACAATTTCTCCCGTCTTCCGGATTCTTTGTATCGATTTCATTTCCGGTATTAAACTGGAATTGGGAAATGATACAAGTGTCCCGATTCCGTGCGCCATACTTTAAATATTCGAAAATTCATCATTTACGTACTGAACGAACAAATACAATATTAAGTGTTTGATAATGTCTTAATAAGACGAAACGCGTCACGTATGAACATATAAGTAAGTATTTTATTTATTGTTTCGGCATTAACTTTGTGGTAAGACATGTTACAATGATTAAAGAAAACACTTCGTTTTTTACCACTTGAGTTTTATTATAGACTACATGTTTCAGAAGTTTAACTTCCATCATTCAGGTCTGTATAATAACTAAAATATAAAATTGTAAAATAAAAAATCCTAACTGTCGATCAAACCTCCTCCCTCTACCTCCTTCCCTATTCTCCCTTCTTCCTTTGCCCTCCTCATTATCGTCTTTTGTTAATTTATGTTTCTTTTTAAATGTCAATTTTTAATTTATGTTTTTTTAAATGTTCAAGTACTATCTGCCCACTGATTGCAAACGGCTATATATGGTATCAAACGTTTTGATCAATATCACTAGTCCGTCTTTGGTCGGTTGGAAGATATTGCTTTTTAGCAATAAGCCCGCCAATGTACTTTTTATTTTCTGTACATGAAGTTTAAAATAAATAAAATAAATAAAAATAAATAAATAAAATTGTTCTATAAATAAGGAGAGGGGAAAGTAAGGGGAAGGGGTTAGTCAAGGAACGGAGTTTGAAAATAAAGGAAAACAAATACTTGTTCACAAATCTGGATTATCTCCAATTATAGGAGTTATTTTTAGAAGAAGAATATGGAAGTCTGGGCTTTACCGTCATAGGCTGGTTTAAGTGATCACTTTTCACACGTAATGTGAATCACATTAAAACAAATTTACGAGACGAGTGGGATTGGTGATAGAAACCGAATAAGACCGAAAAAAATGCGGCAAAATAAATTATTTCAAAAACATGGGCGTGGTCAGGTCAGGAGTAAAAAAAATCAGCTGGTACGCATGGGGAGATGCATGAATGCGAAAGAGGCAATGATGCTTGCAAATACAGATTGGTATGGCATTCTTTTCTCTCTGCCTACTTCTGCGGGGAAGTGGCGTTATTTAGGCGATATATCTTCATCATTATTTAAAACACGCCTATGAACTGTTGGAATTGGATTTAGCGGTACACGGTTGTCCAAATTTAAAACACAGTAAGGGACATTTTTTTGTAGTAGGTTTTTTTTTGCATTTTTGGACTTAGTAGAGTCTACTTAGTTCATAAATGCAAAAAAAACCTACTACAAAAAAATGTCCCTTACTGTGTTTTAAATTTGGACAGCCGTATTTTATATAAATTATGTATGTTGATTACGCTTGTTTATTTTTATCAATAAAAAAACCATGCAAAAAAGCAAGCTATATATAACTGTTTTTTATTCTTTTGAAATCGCTAAGCTAATGATAAAATTGAGTAAAAACTTTGCATATTTGGAAACCGGTTTCGAAAGATGATTGCATTTCTAAACCGGATTACATTAACAGAAGACAAAAAAAAGTGATTTATTTTTTGCAAAATACTAGGTTCTTTTTAGAATAAAATAACAGCTACATATCGGCTGTCCAAATTTAAAACACAGTAAGGGACATTTTTTTGTAGTAGTTTTTTTTGCATTTTTGGACTAAGTAGATTCTACTAAGTCGAAAAATGCAAAAAAAAACGTACTACAAACAAAAATTGTCACACCATAATTTTTTTATGTGTTATGTACATATTATGTTCATATCATAATTTTCTGTATACTTAATTTAAATATTTAAAAAAAAATAATAATTTTGACATCTCATCATAGATGAAGAAGAATATGGAAGTCTAGGTATTTACAGGGCTTACGACCGTCATAGGCTAGGTTAAGTGGTCACTTTACACACGCGTAATATTCACCAATTCTACCCATTATTGACAACCACATTACTATTGATAAATATAAGAGTGAAAAGATCACATTATTATTATTTTTATTTTTTAGAGTTTTTATTTTTCCCGGGTTCGATTCCCAAGGGGGGTAAAATAAATATAAATTTTTTCACTGTTATATTTATTCAACATTACCCTGGACTGGTACCTGAAGCGGAGGGCTGATCACATTTCCTTCATGTGTAAACGATCAAGATAACACTGCGTTTGTATGACGCAGTGCCCTATGCACCATTGGGATGCGGATAAGGGTTTTATTATTATTATTATTTTTAATTCAATTTAGCCCCGTAAATGCCTAGACTTCCATATTCTTCTTCATCTTTGATGAGATGTCAAAAAATAATACATTTCAAACTACTTAGTGTATTTTTATTCAGAGAATGTTTAATTTTTTTCAAAATGCATCCTCAAGTCAAAATTGCACATTTTCGACTTAATGTTTTTTGCCAGTACACCCACGATATTTTCGTGATAACGAGAAAACATGGCATCTCTACAAATATGAAACACAACTGAGTTTTGGACGTGGAATTTTATATTAATATTTCAACAAGATCCTTTTAATATTATCCGAAGACGCAAGGCATAGTTGTGGGTAAGACGTCATGAGGGAAAGAAAATTTAATCATAACAGCTATACGGGTACCTAGAACAGTGGTTCTAAACCGGTGCTGCGCGAGTTTGTTGCAAGTGCTTCACGAAATAATGAAAACCAAAACCAGTGTAGGGTAGTGTCGCGCAACCGAGACACTAGCCCAGGCATGGGAAACCTGCGGCCTTTTGGCTATTCTAGTGCGGCCTTTTGACTGACCATTTTTTTTTTAAATTAAGCACAGATTATCGATGTGTAAGCGAGAAAGAATGAGTGAGCTCGCTTTGAGCACCAAATATTCAAATGCTTTTTAACAAAAAGCAGATGCAAATTAGTCATTAAAGGTTGGTAAACCTGTAACATTAACATGTATTTTAATGATGTACGTACTTTTTATGTATAAGTATGTTTCTTATTTGTAAATATGCATTTTTTCTGTACTTCGAAAATTGCATTGTTAACAATTTTGTAGGCGTGTAGCTACAAGCTACTGCTACTGCCAAGTTGGCAACACTGAAATATACGAATTCGCCACGGAGATTCCCGAACGAATTCAACAAAAGCGGCCAACCGAAACGAGGAGAGCGAGATTCGCCTGCATCGTTTGGTTCTAAAGGACGTGTAACTAACTTCCCATTTTAATTCAAAGTTTCATTAATCAATTAGATTAAATTTTAAAAGTTAATATCAATAGTAATTAAAGTGTAAGAACTTATATCAATAAACGATCTGTAAGTAAGAATTCTTTAAATATCCTTTTCTGGCTTCCCGTTTTAATAACACACACACACACACGAGGTGACCAAATTGGTTGACCCCGACGTTCACGGTTGACTAAACTTTGTATTGTGATATATAGTTAAATTATTTAGTTTATAGGGGGGTGTCAAAGTTTTCTTGACTGCAGCCTCATGTTGAATCAGATAAGTGAATGTGGCCTTTTGAAATAGAAAGGTTCCCCGTGCCAATAAAAAATAAATAATAAAGTAATCAGTTGTATTTTTAATAAGAGTTTTCTTTTTATGTTTTTTGCATCCTTATTTTTGGTCAAAAGTGCTCCCTGACTTTAAAATGGTGCAGAACCACTGACCTAGAAGAATGGACCGAAAAAAACATCTCCCCTTACAAAATATTTTATTATTTGTATCTCTCGCAACGAAACTATGATATCGTGAAATGCTTCAAAATTCTATTCCATTCTAACTTATTGGAATTCGTTTCCCATTATTCAGAAAAAGGCAAAAAGCATCAAAATACGATGTTTTCAAAACAAGTTATATGTACAATTTGCCCGCCTCCGTGGTGTAATGGTTAGCGTGTTTAGCTACTGTATCAGCTTTTCTGGAGGTCCCGGGTCCGATTCCAAGGGAGGAAATTTTAGTGATATTACACTCTTATATTTATTTTATATTAACTTAGAGACTGGTCAATACGTTATAAATATAATTATTCGATCTACATTAATTAAATCATTACCCTGAATTGGTATCTGAAGCGGAGAGCTGATCAACTTTGCTTCATATGTTAACACTTTTAAGAAAACAGTGCGTTTATATGAACGCAGTGCCCTATGCACCACCGGGAAAGGGTTTGATATATATAGTATGATATTTTGTAAATAATAATATAAATTTACAACATTTTGAGTGTGTCCAAATACTCGTTCACAAATCTGAATAATCTCCAATTAGCACTTATATTTTACATTAATTTTTAACATAGATGAAGGAGAATATCGTTGTCATACAGGAGAAAGTGACCAAGTGCATTGTTTTACAAAAACGAGATCATTATTCGATATCTTGCTAGCTTAATATTGCCCTGAAAAACATCCCAAATGATTTTAAACTTGTGAGTATAATATTTTGACTTGGTAAAAATGACTAACTGCATTGATGTTTATTTTGTTGCCAAGCAAAAGTGATTTAAATGGCCCTCCTGAACATTTTACGTTTTGGTAGTTGGTCACTTTCTCCTGTACGACTACGATATGTAAGTCTGGGCATAAACAGGGCTAATTTATTGGTCTTAAGCGCTGTAAATGCCTAGACCTCCATATTCTTCCTCATCTATGTTGAGATATAAAAAAAGTAAATAATAACTCCTAATTGGAGATAATGTGTCGGATTGTGGTCCCGTGGTTAGTGTCGCGGACTCTTAAGTCAGAGTATCTCGGATCGAACCCACTCTACCACAATTTGATACCTGTTTCTAATAATGAGCCGCTTAGGCTAACAGAAATAGTATGAAATTTAAGTATTTTGAAAAAATAAATAAATTAATACTTATTATAACATATAAAAATAAAGAATTGTTCACTCGATTCCCAGGGGGGGTCAAATAAATATGTGATTTTTTCACTGTAATATTTATTCAATATTACCCTGGACTGGTACCTGAAGCGGAAGGCTGATCACCTTTCCTTCGTGTGTTCGATCAAGATAACACTGTGTTTGTATAATGCAGTGCCCTATGCACCATTGGGGTGTGGATAAGGGTTTGAATTGACTCACGTAAATTATTACTGCACATGTTATACCAATTATTTAATTACCTAGAATTGTAAAGCTATATAAGGACTGTCAGTCCATACTATCGTCACATTCGTTTGTAAATGCCATAACTAGGCGAAACAATTGTCACAATATTCGCTTAGGCTCACAAAAATAGTATGAAATTGAAATATTTGTGTAAATAATAAAAAACACAAATGTTTCTTTTTATTTTTTTTTAAATAATCCGGATTTATGAACAAGTATTTGGACACATAAAAGTGTTCTCAAAAAATAATGGATTTTTTTTTAACGTTCTACATTCCATATGTCCGCCTCCGTAGTGTAATGGTCAGCATGCTCGGCTACCGTTCTGGAGGTCCCGGGTTCGATTCCCAGGGGGGTTTAATAAATATAAGTGATTTTTTCACTCTAATATTTATTCAATATTACACTGGACTGGTACCTGAAGTGGAGGGCTGATCACCTTTCCTTCATGTGTAAACGATCGAGATAACACTGCGTTTATATGAAGCAGTGCCCTATGCACCATTGAGGTGCGGTAATGGTTTTATTATTATTATTATATTCCATATTCTTCTCTCATATGTTGAGATGTAAAAATGTATATTTTTCTTCATCTCAAGGCATTTCCTTATAACACATCTGCGTAAGAGTGCGTCCGTCTTCCAATTTTCGCGCCAAATTCCCCGGATAAGGCCGGCCCCGGAAGTAGTCGAGCCATT
>NW_028282932.1:5000-12938 GCF_059751285.1 Brachycentrus maculatus | reverse complement strand
GGTGGAGCATATAGAGTCCACAAACTGTCTCCAGGCTTTTCTGTCGGCTGCCAGCTCCCTTCCATCCTCCCAAGTCAGATCCGCGTCCCGAAGTTCCGACGAGAACTGCCGACGAATTGTCAGCAGTGGTCGTCCCGGGCGGCGCGAACCTGATGCCTTGTTAAAGAGGCAAGCTTGATGGCGGCTCTCGGGAGGCATGCGGAGTACATGGTCAAGCCAACTGAATCGCCTTTTCTTGACGACAGTTGTGACCAAGATTTGCTGCGTCCTATGCCTTATCTCTTCATTCCTCACAAAGTCAAACCACCAAACAAAACGTTAGTTAGTCTTCTCAATATTATTAATATTTAAAGCATTTACTTATTTTTTTTTTTACAAAAATGTTAATAATATTAGTATATAACCACTCACTGAGATTTTTATGTCTACCGGTTTCGAGACATACCCGTCTCTTCGTCAGGACAATCACTACCACAGCTTGCAAACAATACCACCCTTAACCACCAGAGCTCCATTTACATACTTAAAACTACATAAAATGTTTAACACGGGTACATCTCGAAACCGATAGACATAAAAATCTCGGTGAGTAATTATATAAGTAAGTACTAATATTATTTAAGTTTTTGAAAAAAGTAAAAAGTAAAAGTAAAAAGTAGTCAATCATTTTTTTTTAATATTTTGTATATTAAAAGCATTGTTAACATCGTGGTACGGTGATAAAACATTCTCCTTATCATTCAGCGTTCACTTTGTGTAATACCACTTTTATAAACACTTATTTGTGACTGCCGGTTTCGGAATAATCATTCCATCATCAGGTCATTACAATGAAATTATTTTGAACTTTGTACAAAATAAAATATCGAAAGAGAGAAAGAAGACAAATGAATCACAATGGGAATATTTTTAATCGTTCACTCATTCGTTCTACATGTCCAAACCATCTCAACACACCTTTCTTAATTTTATCGATAATGCTTGTCTCAGCTTTGCATTCCTTCCTTATTTCACTATTCGAACATCTATCATACATCGTTCTGTTGCACATTCTTCCGAGAGATCGCATTTTGACTGCATTCAGTCTACTTTCATCCTTCTTTTGCCAACTCCATGTTTCACTTCCATACATTAGGGTCGGAACCAGGACTCCATTGTGTACTGCCAGTTTAGCTTTCGGTAATAGGTTTTTATTTGCTATAACTGATTTCAGTGCACCATTCACTTTGTTCCCAGCATTCACTCTCCTTTCTATGTTTTTTAAATGGTAGACATAATACACTTACGGCATTCTTCTTTTAGGATGCATATTCCTTCTTCACGCACGTACCCTGACAAGCAAGAGCAAGTCCTCAGGGGACATTGGAATGTGCAGTCAGAAGCCGCAACTGTGGTACAAGTGTTGTCACAGGGTGCTGGACAGTCCACTACGGTTGTGTTGGATGGGCAACCTGAAAAGCCACAACATTCTGTAACTTCGAAAGGGTGACGATGCTGGATGACCTGTTTGAGGTGTGTGGGTGAAAATGTTAATTATCCTTACAGGTGGTGCAAGAGAAGGTCTGCCAGGAAACCTAGATTTTTTTATTTTTTATTATTTTATTCATTTAATATATTTACATTTTTATTTATATCATAATACGTTTAAATCATTTATACATATGGAGAACTTTTATATTTCGATTCGCTGTGCCTCTCCATAAAAGAGATGCTTCTGTATCAGATCTGGGAATGCGGTGGGACAGGTTTCAATGAGGCGTCTAATTGAAGGTCTGTCAGGAAGCCTAGATGCTTCTGTATCAGATCTGTGAATACGGTGGGACAGCTTTCAATATTACAGAGATGGTGGTCTCATCTTGAAATGGGAGGGAGAAAGTGGGAAATTTTCTTGTCACATCCTACAATTGTCCTTGTGGTTAAAGGAAACGATCAAGCAGTTGTGTCATATATTTCTGATATTAAAATGCGAAGGGTGCTGGGTCCTCAAGGCGTATTGAGTTATTGTACTGGGGTGATTCATTATGTCATTGTATGCTGTGGTCTAGTGTTTTAGTTTTTTAGATGGGAATTGCATTTATTATTTACCTTGATTATTATGTACAAGGTTTATAGATCATTAAGTGGATTTTTGTTTCTTCTAACTTATTTTTATTTTATTTGAATCTGTGTTGGGAAGAGCAGGGATAATCTAGTGTGGGCCAATCAGGAATTTCTCAGCATTTGCTCATTGCTGGGAGAAAACCACATAAAACTCCCCAGGAGAAGCCGGACTGTTGACTGTCGTCAGCAGATCTTCCGTTCCACTAGAAGAGGGTTCGGCGTTTTGTGTCCTAGCTTGGTTTATGGTACCAATATCCTTCACTACTTTTATCATGTATAATACCAAGACTAGAAGCAAGAACTAG
Organism: Brachycentrus maculatus; assembly: GCF_059751285.1. Lineage (NCBI taxonomy): Eukaryota > Metazoa > Arthropoda > Insecta > Trichoptera > Brachycentridae > Brachycentrus > Brachycentrus maculatus. The sequence goes on along the minus strand of NW_028282932.1, from coordinate 10,533 downwards.
GAAGGTATTAAGCTAGCTAGCTTATTTTTAGCCTAGGATTTAGCGTGTGTTCAGTAGTATACTAAAAGATTTGTGTCTTAAAATAAAGGCATTATTGATAACGTATGAGTTAAAATGGTTAAAATACTGTATGAAATAACAGGGTGGAATCATTGTAAAGAAAGTTGGTTCATAAGACGCAGTGAAATACATTTAAACATAAGTTTTACCAATATATAAGTCAACTTTTAAAAAGTAATAAAATAGAAGTTGATTAATGACCTTTGATAAAACCTTAAAAATAAAATATCTTCTTTTTCTATATACTAAGGATCTGTTTGTGCCTTTGCTTGTAGCTCTTGGGATGTTGATTCCCAGCTGTCTTTCCACCTTTTGGAGGTCTGCCTGGGGTCTGCATCCTTCGGGGATTCCTTGAAAGGCAATACGTGGAAGTCTGTCATCTGACATTCTGTTTACTTGATCATTCCAGTATCGCCTTCGTTGTCGTACCCACCTCACGATATTCTCCGTCTTACACATGCTCCGGGTGTCGGTATTTCTTACTCGGTCTCGCAAAGTGTTTCCGGTTATGGATCGGAGAGTCTTCATCTCAACTTCGAAATAAAATATAGTGCTCTAAATTGTATCAAATCTCCCTTTTCCTTGAATGTTGTGCTCAATGCTGAGAAAACTCCCGACTGTCAAATTCTTGTGAACTTGTTTGTTGAAGTGAGTACAGCTATAGTCAAATTTCAAATAATCAGAATAATTTAAGACATTTTGAATGTGTCCAAATACTTGTTCACAAATCTGGATTATTTCCAATTAAGAGTTATTTTTTACATTATTTTTGGACATCTCAACATAGATGAAGAACAAGATGGAATATCCATTAATGCAATTCCCATCTTAAAAAAAGTACCCTATGCACTAGGGGTGGGCTGTCAATTTTTTTAACAAGAGGCTCGCGGGTAAGGGTATGGAAGTCCGGGCATGCCCAGACTTCCATATTCTTTTTATCTATGTTGTTAACAAAATAATATCTACTGGCTGAAAATTTTGACTTACACTCTGATGGGAAGACGCAGGCGCCATTGATCCTTACATATCCTGGTTGACACCGGCACGTTGGTGTGCATGGAATATCCTCTACTGGCGGAGCAGGACAGCTACGTACGATTCCATCAATGTAGGAGGCACAATCTTCGTCAAACGAGCAGTAGCCAGGACATTCGATGTATTCCTCGTTTTGTCCACAGGGGTTTGGTGCTAAACATAAATATTTAATAAATAAACCCTTCACTGCATGACTGTTATTTGCATGACTGCATGGACAGTTCGTCTTCGAGAGACTAGTGTAGTTATTATATTGGCGTCCATAGCGTGTCTTTTGGCTAAATTATGAACTATATACGTGAGTTACGAATGTATTGGGTTGATGCAAAAGTTATGACCGTTTTTTATGATCCCAGGTAAAAAAAATTTTTTCATAAATTATGAATGGTGTCTTCTTTTTTATGATTCCATTGTATAAAGGATGCTTTCCCTCTACTTTCTATTCAGTTTTGGCCTAGCCAGAGTACAGTAATGACCCCTTGTATTTTTTTATAATGTCGTTCGATAAAGTGCATTTACGTCATTGTTTACTTTATGAATTCCGTTAAGACAATACCGCGAGTGTGGCAACCAAAAACATTAGTGAAGTGTATGGAGCAGATGTCATCAAAGTTCGACATCTTTTCTTTCCAATGATACTTGCATCCGAGCGATCCATTCAGTAAAGTAATTTTGTATGATTTTTTTTTTTAATTAAAAAGAAAAATACTTGTGTTTTTATTATTCACACAAATATTTCAATTTCATACTATTTCTATGAGCAGAAGCGGCTCATTATTATAAATAGGTATCAAATTGTGGTAGAGTGGGTTCGAACCGAGAAACTCTGACTTGAGAGTCCGTGACACTAACCACAAGACCACAACCCGACTACAATGATGCAAAAATGGAAAGACGAAACATTTAATTTAAACCATTTAATTTTTTATCTTTTTTAACCTAATAAACACATTGAAGAAATATAAAAATATATTTATGCATATATATATATATATATATATATATATATATATATATATATATATATATATATATATATATATATATATACATATATATATATATATATATATATATATATATATATATATATATATATATATATATATATATATATACATATATATACATATATATACATAAATATATATATATATATATATATATATATATATATATATATATATATATATATATATATATATATATATATATATATATATACACTTCCCCGTCCTTCCGCTTCTGTAGTGTAATGGTCATCACGCTCGGCTATCGTTCTGGAGGTCCCGGGTTCGATTCCCAGGGGGGGGGTCAAATAAATAAAAGTGTTTTTTTCACTCTAATATTTATTCAATATTACCCTGGACTGGTACCTGAAGTGAAGGGCTGATCACCTTTCCTTCATGTGTTAACGATCAATATAACACTGCGTGCAGTGCCCTATGTACCATTGGAGTGCGGATAACTGTCTGAAATTGAATGAATGAATATATACTTACGACATTTTTCAATCGGAATGCACTTTGCATCATTGGCCCTGGTCTCTTTTATATATCCGTTTTTGCAAGAGCAGCCATTCATGATGCAAACAGCCGGACATGGTCGAGGCTTGCCTATCAGCTCTTTATTCAGGCAGCTTAGTGGACAAGGGTCACCACAGCCCAGGCTCACTGCATTGATGTCTCCACCACACCCCGGAGCTGAAAATAGATGATCCAAGTTGATGAAATAATGCGTTATCTCGTTGTTGGCAGTGAACGTATGAACAAATATTGGGTGCAGGATGATACTGATTTATGAGAAAGAACATGAATAGAAATACTACGTAAGAAGAGGAGAATAGCCGTAATGCCTAGGGCACACGGCATAAGACATTACTGCTACAGACACGTACATATATACACACCGACACGCATACGTGAGATGATGAGATGAGATGTCACAAAATAATATGAAAAATAACTCGTATAATTGGATATATATTGGATATATATATATATATATATATATATATATATATATATATATATATATATATATATATATATATATATATATATATATATATATATATATATATATATATATATATATATATATATATACATATATGTTTATTTATTTATATATGTATATATATATTAATACATATATATATATATATATATTTATATATATATATATATATATATATATATATATATATATATATATATATATATATATATATATATATATATATATAATATATATATATATATATATATATATATATATATATATATATGTATATATATATATATATATATATATATATATATATATATATATATATATATATATATATATATATATATATATATATATATATATATATATATATATATATATAACGAAACGCTGTATATATAATATACAGCGTTGCCAATCTCAATTCAGAATTCCCCAAAAATATAGCACAATTTCTCCTAATTGTGTAAAAACAAAGTCCCGATTCCCCACATAGTTATCCCATGGAAAAAAGAAGTTTTCATATAAAATCAACAACTGATTTTTTTAAATTGTAAATATTAACGCCCTAATTGGGCTTTTACATAAAATACATAGTAATTAAGAATACATTGATACGTAATAAAGTGTATAAAAAAGGACAGCCTAACAAAACAGTTTATATATATTTAGTTACATAGTACACAAAAATAATAATTGACACACTTTAAAACACGTAAAAAAACTAAAAAAAGAACACACAAAAATATACCTACTTATTATATTCATTAATATATTTATTTTTAAATTTATTTAATTTCAAATCACCACTTTTTTTATTAAAACAATTCAACCTACTGATTTCGACAATACCTTGTCATCATCAGGGTTTATTTGAAATCAAAAACATTAAAAACATTAAAAACTCTCACCAAAAACTTCCACACACTCTATAAAAATCCAAAGCCAATTTATTTTATAAAGATATTATAAATGTGCCACAAGTATCTACCGAAAACATACAAGAAATGTTAAATTAATTTTAAATAAATGTTAATCCCCACATTTTCCCCACATAGTGCCAATACCCACAAATTCCCCAATCGAGTTGAGATTCTTCGCAGTTTCGGGAATTCCCCACAGATTGGCAACCCTGATAAATTTTTATTTTTTTATTTTTTTTTATATTTTTTTTTATATAAATACATTCAAAGATACATATTTATTTCAAATATACATTTACTATATGTATTACGGCTCCTTAGGCATGGCCTGTGTTGAGCCAAATACTAACATGTTAATACAATTTTTATATTTTATTTTAATTTTTTATTTTTTAATATTATTTGTTTTTAATTTTATTATTAGATTATATACATTACACACAGGAGATACAATAATAATTTACTGTATAAAGGTTTTACAATTAAATAAATAAAATAAAATGATGTAATAAAAAAATATATATATAACAAATGTGGAGAAAATAGTTAGGAATAAAATACGTACGGCATTGACTGACAGGGACACATTTTCCGTAGTTGTTTTTTACGTATCCTCCTGCACACATACACCCTGGTGTGCATTTTCCTGTAGGATTACACGGCGGAAGTGGTTCGAATCCGTTGATGGACTTACAGCTTTGGGGACACTCGTCGACACAATCCACATACATTTCGTCCTTTGGGCATTTGGGAGCTGCAAAAACAATAAAAAAGCTTTTCTTCTGCTTCACACATTAAGAGATTTGAAAACGCGAGGAGAAAATGTCCACCGGCCAAAATTGGTCTGTTGCCAGACATTTGGCAGACGGGAATTTATTTTTAATTTAACTTTTACTAACAACATTTTGAGTGTGTCCACCTGTTCACAAAATCTGGATTATTTCCAATTACAGGAGTTATTTTCATATTACTTTTTAACATCTCATCAAAGATGAAGAAGAATATGGAAGTCTGGGCATTTACGGGGCTGACGACCGTCATAGGCTGGTTTAAGTGGTCGTCAGCCCCGTAAATGCCCAGACTTTAATATTCTTCTTCATCTTTAATGAGATGTTAAAAAAATGTTTTTAAGTGTTTTTGCATTTTGAAGAAAAGGTAAGCTTATTTTTTTTTAATTTAGTAATTATTTTTCAGATGGAGAAAAAAACCTTCAGGTTTTACCTAATCTGTTGCACCTTCAGTTGAACCTTCTAATCTGTTGAACCTTCAGGTTTTACCTAATCTGTTGTCAGGTTTTACCTAGATCTGTTGCACGGTAAAAAAGTTCAGTAAGTGGTTTGATATTTATTTTTAATACATTGTATTATATTTTATTTATTGTTTCGGCATTAACTTTGTGGTAAGACATGTTACAATGATTAAAGAAAACACTTCGTTTTTTACCACTTGAGTTTTATTATAGACTACATGTTTCAGAAGTTAAACTTCCATCATTCAGGTCT
>NW_028282932.1:0-2500 GCF_059751285.1 Brachycentrus maculatus | reverse complement strand
AATAAAAAATCGTCAATTTTCATCTGTGCATGTTTTCGGAATGCCCAGTAAATGTACTATATCCCAGAAAAAGCGGTATATTTTAAACTTAATATTTACCCGCTACAGGGCAGAAAGTGTTGTTTTTGCATTTTGAATAAAAGGAATGGTTTTATTGCTCTTTTAAATATTCTAAATATTTTTCAAATGGAGAAAAAACATTCAGGTTTTATCTAAAAAGATGTGTTGCAGAGTAAAAAGTTCAATAAGTGGCTTGATATTTATTTTTAACACATTGTATTATATTTTTAAACTTTAAAAACGTTCTCTTGAAAAATCAAGTTTTTTGATTTATGACGTTCTTGAAAGGAGTGAGCGATATGTACATGAAAATTTATAAAACTTAACAAGTATTGCAACTACAGCTATATCCTTTTGCCAGATTATGGAATACACTATTTTAGACATTTTGTGGAACAAACTTTGACAGATATACCCGTTTGCCATTACACTACCGTAACATGGCATCAAACATTAATTTTTTGCCCAACGGATGATAATAAAAATAATAATAAAACCCTTATCCGCACCCAATGGTGTATAGGGCACTGCATCATATAAACGCAGTGTTATCTTGATTATTTACACATGAAGGAAAGGTGATAAGCCCTCCGTTTCAGTTACCAGTCCAGGGTAATATTGAATAAATATTACAGTGAAAGAATCACTTGTATTTATACGACCCCCCTGGTAATCGAACCCGGGACCTCCAGAACGGTAGCCGAGCGTGCTGACCATTACACTACGGATGATACACATACATACTAAGGCAATGTTCGCAATAACAGATCTCATTCAGCGTTTGGCAACGCTGGAGCAAGGAAGAAGTATCTGATGAAAATAAATAATGAAAAAAAACTTACTCGGATAATTTGAAGCATCCGCTATGCTTATGCATACAAGTAACACCAAAACACGCATTTTGCAGAATGACTATCGTGAAATTGTTGAGCCTTCTACGATCAAAATAAAACAGCTGTACAAATAAAACAGCCGGTCAAATTTGTTTTATTTTTAATTTTATGATGTATTGTTCTTGTAAATAGAGAATCCTTTCCAGAGCAAAACCATGAAGCAGATACAATAGAAAATAATTGATCATAATTAATAGATGATATCGCTCACTCCTTTCAAGAACGTCATAAATCAAAAATCGTCAATTTTCAGTTGTGCATGTTTTTGGAATGCCCAGAAAATGTACTGTATCCCAGCAAAAGCGGCATATTTTTAACTTAATATTTACCCGCTACAGGGTAGTAAGTGTTGTTTTTGCATTTTGAAGAAAACGTATTGTTTAATTATTTTTTAAATATACTTAATATTTTTCAAATGGAGAAAAAACCTTCAGATTTCACCTAAAAAGATCTATTGCACAGTAAAAAGTTCTATAAGTGGCTTGATATTTATTTTTAATATATTGTATTATATTTTTAAACTTAAAAAACGTTCTCCTGAAAAATCAAGTTTTTTGATTTATGACGTTCTTGAAAGGAGTGAGCGATATAAAAATAATTGATCAGAAAATAATAGATGATATAAAAATCCTTAAGAAAAGAATTAAAGCTCTAAACATTTAAATCTTTAAAAAAATATATAAAAAAAAACTATTATATCTTTTACTATATAACATTTATAACATTAAACCAGTGTAAGTCCCTCTCCAAGCACAAGAGCACAGACTCTTTTATGGAGAGGCACAGCGAATCGAAATATAAAAGTTCTCAATATGTATAAATGATTCAAATGTTATTATGTTATAAATAAAAATGTAAATATATTAAATGAATAAAAAAAAAAACTATTATAATTGCCCGCCTCCGTGGTGTAATGGTCAGCGTGTTTAGCTACCGTGCTGGAGGTCCCGGGTTCGATTCCCAGGGGGGAAAAAAAATATTAGTGATTTAACGCGGTAATATTTATTTAATATTACCCTGGACTGGTTCCTGAAGCGCAAGAGTGATCACCTTGCCTTCATGTAAATAATGATCAAGATAACACTGCGTCAATTTGTTGCAGTGCCCTATGCACCATTAGGTGCGGATAAGGGTTATAAGTAATAAGTAATTATAATAATAAAAAAATAAGGCCCAGTATTCGTTAAGTCGCGACTTTTTTTTTATAAATCCATGTAACATTTTACGAAATTGGTTTTTTTCTTAAAATCCGTTTTTGCATTAAAAAGATAAGAAAAGATAAAATATGATTTTTAAAATAAAAAAGTTATTGAATTTTAAAAAGGAAAAATTACATATTTGATGTTTTTTTCTAAATGTACCTATTCTAAAAAACAAAAAATAACCAATATGCATTATTGGTTATTTTAAAAAAAATCGGACTTGACAGATATGTGACCTCTCCGTTGGTCTCCGGTGGAATGAATTCTGTGTTAGCGAATATCTCCTTAAGACTAACAACATCCATTCAGCGATTTGAGTAGTGTGGTTATCAATCATGGGTAGAA
>NW_028282931.1:30000-31952 GCF_059751285.1 Brachycentrus maculatus | reverse complement strand
GCGCTACGCACTGTTTTAATATTATATTTTACCTTATGGTGCAAAGAAGACTGCATAAGTTTATGCAATGTTTTACAAATCGTGTTTTTATTTTTTTTATTTATATATTTTTTACTATAATTTAAACATAATTGTATACTACTACTACTACTGCTACTACTACTACCACCATCATGCCGTTTCTCCGCAGGGGTAGGCAGAAAGGATGGAACGCCACACTCCTCTGTCCTGACATACACTCCTCGCCTCCTTCACATCCATACATCTAGTCATACATGCCCTCCGATTACGCAGACTTTTGACACCGCCAGATTTTAGGTTCTGATTGATCTGATCGTGCCAAGTCTTTTTCGGTCGTCCTCGTTCTGTTTTCCCTCTCACATTCGCCACATATATTCTTTCTTAGTCATTAAATTGTATACATTTATTTAAATCACAATTTTAAACGAAAATCATTATAATTTTTGGTAATGTGAGATACGAGGTATCAGTGCATCACTTTCTCATATCGCTCACTCCTTTCAACAAGTCATATATCAAAAATCGTCAATTTTCAGTTGTGCATGTTTTCGGAATGCCCAGAAAATGTACTATATCCTAGCAAAAGTGGCATATTTTTAACATAATATTTTCCTGGTATAGGGCAGAAAGTGTTGTTTTTGCATTTTGAAGAAATGGTATTAAATTATTTTTTGAATAAACTAAATATTTTTCAAATGCAGAAAAACTTAAAAGATCTGTTGCACAGTAAAAAGTTCAATAAGTGGCTTAATATTTATTTTTAATACATTTTATTATATTCTGTAACTTTAAAAACGATCTCCTGAATAATCAAGTTTTTTTATTATATAAATGACGTTGTTGAAAGGAGTGAGCGATATGTGAGCATATAAAATTGAAAAGATACGATTTCTAAGATAAAATAAATAAATAAATATTATTTTTTGGTAATATGTAAGGTACAGGGTATTGGCGTATGGACATCTCATATATAAGCATAACAAATTGAAAATATACGATTTCAACGAAAAAATTATGAAAATTTCAGGTAAGATGTCAGATATGAGATATGAGCGTATCACAGTCACATCAAAAAGCATAAAAAATGAGAAAAATTATTAAAAATAACGGTAAAACTGGAAGAATCTGGTATTTTATTTAAATAAGAGCTTCAGAAACGCGTATCAAAAGCAAAAATGATACATTTAACTCTCTCAAAGTCTCCATAGCGATACTTCAAAAGCTTTAAATATCTTAAAAGCGCCGAACGACTGAAATACTCCTGAATTTGAATACGTATATTTTCCATACCCCCTTTGATTTGTATTTTTTTCCGTTTTAATAAACATCGCTGTATTTTTGTATTTTTTCATTTTATAGCCGCGATGTCACCGTATTGGAAATAATTGGCGATCTTTCTTTCGAGTTTTTCGCACACGTCAGCCAGCGGTGGAAAAATAAGCGACCGTTTAAATTCTGCTGAATTTTCCTCTGTAGACACGACTCACCTGGTCCTTTTTCCTCGCGGAATCTTCTTCTTATTTCTCTTTACCCCTTGTTATAACCAATGGTGCATAGGGCACTAAATCGGATTATTCCAGAACGCAAAACAATCTTAAATTAAGGAGGAATAAAGGGGTGTTTTGTGTGTTTTTTTAGAATATACATTGAAATTTGATTTTTTTAGACATTGACTTTTTCCTTTTCAAAACCGTATATTAATTTGGAAGAAAAACATCAATACAATAACGGTATTTTAAACAAAAACTGAATAACGTCAAATGTTACCTGAGTTTTAAGAAAATTAATCGTGAATAATATTTGGGCTTATAAAGCTTTTTTTAACATTTTAATGTAAAACTACTTAAAAGTGGGTTTTATTTTATAAAGTTTATGTAATGTGCCATTAAGTATCTGCGAAAAACTTAGATTATTTAAAAAAACTAACACTT
>NW_028282931.1:0-27500 GCF_059751285.1 Brachycentrus maculatus | reverse complement strand
AACACTGTTTAGAATCATCTATAAACCGTCTTATAAGCGCTTTTTCCAACTTGATAATTTTCATTTTTCACCAATGTTTTACTTAGTAAATACTACTATTTTTTAAAATCTACTGTGACACGTCCGCTGTCCAAACTCAAAACACAGTAAGGGACATTTTTTTGTAGTACGTTTTTTTGCAGTAGATTCTACTTCCAAAAATCCAAATAAAAACGTACTACAAAAAAATGTCCCTTACTGTGTTTTAAGTTTGGACAGCCGACGTGTTTCGATGCATTCCGCATCATTTTCAACCACCGTATGCGATGTTTATAATGCGAAAATGATGCGGAATGCATCGAAACACGTGTCACTGTAGATTTTTAAGAAATAGTGGTATTTACTAAGTAAAACATTTATTGAAAATGGATAGATTTTGCCACAAAGCGACTACCGAATCAATTAATGAGAATTTATTATTTTCGAAAGAGTAAAAATATTATATTTTTTATGAAAATTAATACATTTTTAATTATTTTTGGACATCTCAACATACATGAAGAGGAATATGGAAGACTGGGAAGTATAATATATTGACACTTGAAGAGTGTCAATATATTATACTTCCAAGTTTAAAATCCTTTAGAATTTTTTCAGGGCAATATTAAGCTAGTAAGATATCAAATAGTCAATGATCACGCTTTTGTAAAACAATGCACTTGGTCACTTTCTCCTGCATGACTACGATATATTATTTAGAGTGTTAAAATGACTGTTTAAAAAACAAAGTCATTTTATTTCTCCAAATAATTGATAAGGCGAGTGTTAAAAGTGGTATTTACCAAGTAAAATTTAAGTTTAAATAAAAATAATGTTGTTGAAAATAAAGAAACAAATAAATTTTATAATAAAACTGGATTTTCAGTCCTTTCCTGCTTCATTCGCGAAACGGCGTCATAATAATTTAAAAAACCTTTTCATAATTCCGGTTAATCGCGAGACTCGAGCATTAGGGTTAATTTTAAACAAAAATAAAATAAAAACAACTAATTTGTATGTGTCTGCTGTCGCAATTAATGTCACAAAAACAGCGTGTTTATATCTCTCTGCGCTTCTGTGCTCCTGTTTATACCCAGCTGCTTTATTTGCCAACTTGCTTCACAATCGGTCTTCGTTTAATTTTTTTTCAGTTTTAATTTCAGTTTTGTAGAAATATTAACTGTATCCACGCTTTACTGCGGCTCATTCTATTTAAATGAAAAAATATATATTCTGTATTCATTGATTGTCAGCGCTGATATCATTTGGCATTGTCAGTCGATATTGATTTCGTGGTGTGTCCTTCGTTTCGTAAAATTTGGCTTTGACTTGAACTTTGATCTTTTCGCATTCCCTTTTTCCTCCCTCTCATCTCTCTTGCGTTTGAGATTAATTCCCAAATGCATGCGTAAGGATTGTTTTAGCATATAAACTGGTCACATCTTCTTATCGTCTTTGTAGACTATTGCGATCAGCTCTTCTTGTCCTTGGGTTGTAGGTCTTACTATCGTGTACGACGTCACCTAGGCCATGACTTCAAATCATGTTATCATCCATCAGTTTTTGGTCTTCCTCTAGATGTCTTTCGAGGTAGATCCATGACAATTGCCTGGTTTACGATATGTTCAGGTTATCTGCGTCCTATTTGCCCATACCATCTCAATTGCCCTTCCTCTACCTTACTATTGATTCCATTTACACCCAGGCTTCCACAAACGCGTCGACTCTTTATTTTGTCTTTAACAGACACTCCAGCTGACCATCCAAGCATTTGTATCTCAAGTCTGGTCACATCACTAGTAAGTTTTGACTTATATGCCCCACTGAGAGCGATAGGGATTTTGTGAGCTCTTGTATTTTTTTTATCGTTGACCGCGAAAAACTTAGCACAATTGATGAAATACTGATATAAGAATTTTAAAAAAATGATATTTTTAATAGATGGATCTGAATGGAAACCAAGTGCCAAATCATCTTCTAGTGGAAAGGAGTCTGTAGATGACAGTCAACAGTCCACCTTCTCCTGAGGAGTTTTACGTGGTTTCCTCCCAGCAATGAGCAAATGCTGACAAGTTCCTGATTGGCCCACACTAGATTATCCCTCCTGTTATTTATTGATTTAGCGTTTAATTTGTAGAACTCCGTTTTAATGTATGTATGAATTTAAAATCAAACACAGATTTTCTGAGTCTACTAAGTTGTCATTTACTAACAAAAACACAAAAAAAAATTAAAATGTGACAATTGTTCCGCCTTGTTAGGGCATTATAAAACGAATGTCACAACGAAACAATTCGGCTGTCCAAACTCAAAACACAGTAAGGGACATTTTTATTGTAGTACGTTTTTTTGCATTTTTGGACTAAGTAGATTCTACTTAGGCGAAAAATGCAAAAAAAAAACGTACTACAAAAAAATGTCCCTTACTGTGTTTTAAGTTTGGACAGCCGAATTGTCACAGCATAATTTTTTTATGTGTTTTTGTTAATAAAATACAACTGAGAAGACTCTTAAAATCTGTGTTTGAATTAAAATTAATACATAAATCCTGTTGAATTAAAATTAATACATAAATAGAATTAAAATAAATACAATAATCCCAACACAGATTGAAATAAAAACATTTATTTTGTTATAAGAAACAAAAATTCATTTAATGATCTATAAACGTTGTACATAATAAGGTAAATAATTATTTCAGTTTCTATCTGAAAAAAAAACAAAAGCTTTTATACCGAACCTGGGAATGCGGCGCTAGCTTTCAAAGCTCGCCCTCGATTCGATTGTAAAACCACCCTGCGCGGTATTATCTGAGTGTTGGTCGAAATTAGACGGAATAAAGGTTTTTCGTGACTTTTTATTTCGTATTCATTGCGGGCAATTCCGCGAATTACCCCAGCCTTAATTAACTTAACATTCGGACGAATTTCGAAGGGAATCACGCCCACGCGAAGGCATCAGGATTTCGGTCTCAAATAACACGTTTATAATAATTACTTTGCCGTCAAACTTGACAACTTAATGGAATACATTATGAAAGTTTTTCAATTCAAATTAATTAATAAAAAAAATATAATTTGAAAATATTCGTCAGTTTCGGTGTTTTTCTTTAGGTTTTTTTTTTAACTCTTACCGCTCTTTAGGCCAGACATTCTGGCCCGTTCGGTTCTAGTAGGCAGCTCCGTGGGCCACAATGTCTGGCCCGGCGCAGATATAACTTTAATCACTGATTTCTCTATCACCCAAGTATATTCTAGCAAAAAAAATATTTCAGATAATACAGTTAATCTTAATTAACATGGTCATACGAATTGCCAGATAGAGTGTCCCAAAACGTCGCATTTTTTCGATCAGAGTAGCTGATCAGTTATGAGAAAAAATGTTCAGAGTGGAAAAGGTTAAAGGTTAAAACAGGGTTAGTAGAGTAAGCCTGCCTGGTGTTCCTCCTCATGATGAGTGGTATAACTAAAAAAAAACTAACTTACCATCACGCCGCTTCCCCGCAGGGGTAGGCAGTGAGAATAGAACGCCACACCGATCTGTCCTTGCAAACATTCTTCGCCTCTTCCACGTTCATGCATCTCCTCATAGTGGTATAATGATATGAGATAAATCTAAATCTAGTTTTGGCATAATGATAACGATACTTTTTGTTGTTGTATTTTTCAGTATTTTGTTGTTGAGTTTAATGAAAAGCACATATTGATATTGACATGATACATATTTCTTACATAACCTGTGGTACCACAACTGTTCATATATAGCGTCTGACGTTTACAGTTACAACGCGCGCATATGCGGCACAATCTTATTCCATCAGTTTGTATCGAAACGCAAAACTCTCTTTCTCTTTCTATCTACGTTGTATCTTTCTCCTCTCTCACGTAACGAAACGCGCCTAATAAACGTGCAATTTCACTCTAAATTCTTGTGCAATTAACGATCATCGAATCGCCTCCTAAGAATTTTGTTCAATCAACGAAAAAGATCATTAAAATGACGATATTCGCAAATAAGATTTAAAAATTTCACCAAGATTAATTATGATAATGCCACTTGTATAATGCTTGATTTCTTCGCAGCTGTTCATATATAGCCCCTATCGTGATATCTGACTCAATCTTATTCTATCACTTTGTATCGCTTCAAAATTCATAGCTCTCTTACTCTTTATTTTAACATTATATCTTTCTTCTCTCTCATGTAACGAAATGAGCCTGTTTAACCTTCTTTCTTCCTCTCCTTTCTTCTCTCTCATGTAAATAATTGAGCCTACGATGATAATGCCTCTTGATATAATGCCTGATTTCTTCGCAGCTGTTCATATTTAGCGTCTAGTGAGATAGCTTATACCATCTTCTTGGAATGCATAGCTCTCTTTCTCTTATGTCACTTTGTATCTTTTTTCTCTTTCGTGTAACGAAACGTGCCTATTAAAGATGAAATTCCACTTTCGATTCTCATCCAATTAACGATCATTGGATCGTCTCCTAAGAATTAAGTTCGATCAGCGAAAAAGAGCGTTAAAACGACGATATTCGCAAATTAGCTTTAAATATTTCACGAAGATAAATGATGATTATTTGAAATCGCAAAATGCCTTTACATATAATATCAGAATGGCCTAATTTCTCTTGATATAAAGCCTGATTTCCATTTTCCTCCAATTTGAATGGGCCCGACTAATTTGCGACTCCACCCCTGCTAACATCCCTAATGGCAGAAATAAAACATATGCCTTTGTGTCGGCCAAAAAGGGATAGCGTGTATTATAATTTAATTTATTTTAATTTTTATTATGACGCTTCATTTATCCTTACAGAGTTATAAAAATATGAATGAAATATTCTCCCGTTTTGGCAGAAAATCGTATGATAATATAAAACACTCTCCTTTTTATTCATCGTTCACTTTGTGTAATACCACTTACAAAAGTAATTTTAGCATTCTCCGCCTCTGTAGTGTAATGGTCAGCACACTCCGCTACCGTTCTGGAGGTCCCGGATTCGATTCCCAGTGGGGGTAAAAAATATAAAAGTGATTTTTTCTCTGTAATATTTATTCGAAGCGGAGGG
Source organism: Brachycentrus maculatus (assembly GCF_059751285.1). NCBI lineage: Eukaryota > Metazoa > Arthropoda > Insecta > Trichoptera > Brachycentridae > Brachycentrus > Brachycentrus maculatus. The sequence continues at coordinate 22,407 of NW_028282931.1, read as the reverse complement.
CTGATCACCTCTCTTTCATGTGTTAACGATCAAGATAACAATGCGTTTATATGATGCAGTGCCCTATGCACCATTGGGGTGTGGATAAGGGTTTGAATGAATTAATTACTTGGTTCATATAACTTTTCCTTAAAATCTAATGTGACACGTGTTTCGATGCATTCCGCATCATTTTTAAACACCGTGATCAAACAAAATGTGGAATGTATCGAAAAACTTTTTATAATAAACTTAAAGAAATAGTGGTATTTTTATAATAAAAAAGGGAAATATTTTGGTTTATATTATAAACACAAATATATTAATTTCATACTACTTCTGTGAGCCTAAGCAGTTCATTATAAGAAATAGGTATCAAATTATGGTAGAGTGGGGTCTGAACCGAGAAACTCTGACTCAAGAGTCCGCGACACTAACCACGGGACCAAAACCCGACTTACCAAGAAAAACGTAAATTTATTTATTTCATTAATTTTTATTTTAAAATATATTACATACATTAGTCATGTACATATGTGTATAATATTCCCGATGAGTAATTTCCATTTTTTATTTTGGGACAAAAAAAAAAATGGACATATATTATATATTTAGCGAATGCGGTTGGTAATAGAAGCAGAGGAAGATTGAGGAAAACTTGAAATGACCAAGTATTTCGAATATTTGGGTGTAGATTGGATAGGAGTCAGAATTATCGGCGTGTATAATATACTAGTATAAGAGTTTCTGCTTAGTAAAAAGCTTCTTTACATCTCACCAATAGATGTCTCTAGTGAAGTTCTAGGATTCAAGAACAAGGTTTCTAAATTGGTTTATATATATAGAACTTCCAAGAATTTGAGTAGTGTGGTTGTCAATAATGGGTAAAATTGGTCAATGTTACACGTGTGTAAAGTGATCACTTAAACCAGCCTTTGACGGTCGTAAGCCCCGTCAATGCCCAGACTTCCATATTCTTCTTCATCTTTGATGAGATGTCAAAAATATATATGAGGACATACATCATTCTTGAACAGGTGAACATGTTTATAAATACAGATTTGTGTCGTTCCATTTTCTCTGACTACTCCTGCAATAAAGCGACATGACGGTTAGTTAGTCAAGTCTTCTGGAAGGTGAAAAAAAAATCCTGTAGATATTATCACCGCAATTAAAATAAACACTAGAAAAACAAAAAAATACAATTTGAAAATTTTAAGAGGAACATTATTTCGTCCCGACTCACCCCATACACCCCTTGTTCCAATTCCAGGATCCTAACGGCGCATTTGTGACGTCACGCGTACACTACAATGACGTCATTCTTGTACAAATTGGCCCGTATACTTAAATTTCATGTCGCGGCTTCTCCCTTCCCCTCGCACTAACAGAGGGGAGAAAGGGAGACGGAGACAGCCTATGCAGCTAGGACGATCTCGGATCTGGCTTTAATTTTAATGAAGAGAATTTTCGGAGAACAAAGGGCTGTTAAAAATATTATTTTTTAATTTTCTGCCTTGTACTGAAATTCTTTAAATTTATTTAACATTTAATTCAATAAAATTCTTCAGAAGCTTGCAGGCTTTATCTCATGTTTTAATAATTTATATATATATATATATATATATATATATATATATATATATATATATATATATATATATATATATATATATATATATATATATATATATATATATATATGCATTTATATATATATATATATATATATATATATATATATATATATATATATATATATATATATATATATATATATATATATATATATATATATGTATACATATATATATATATATATATATATATATATATATATATATATATATATATATATATATATATATATATATATATATATATATGTGTATATGTATATATATATTTATATTTAAATATGTGTATCTTAAACATGTCAACACAGATGAAAAAGAATATGGAATTCTGGGCTTTTACGGGGCTTACGACCGTCAAAAGCTGGTTAAGTGATTATTTTACATACGTGTAACATTCACCAATTCTACCCATGGTTGACAACCATACTTCTCAAATTCTTGGAAGTTCTATATACATGATCCAATTTCGAAACATTGTTCTTGAATCACTGGAGACATCACAAGCGTTATTTTTATTATTAATTTTTGACATCTCAACAAAGATGAAGAAAAATTTGGAAGTCTGGGCATTCTAGTGAAGGTTTAAGTGATTCAAGTGCAGTGTTTCGAAATTCGCTCATATATATAAAGATAATGCACCTTCTATCTTAACCTTCAAAAAACGCCTGAAACATCATTATCTTACCTTAGAACCCTAACTGTCCATCTCCTCCTCCCCTGACCCCTCCTCTCTTTCTTAAACTTGCTACCGAATTCTACCTATTTATCATTAGAATCCTAGAATACTTTTTTCTCTAATTGTTAATTAATTGTTTTTTAGTTTTTTGATAAAATCTATTACATCAGACAATAATATGTATTAACTTTTAAAAACGTCTGAGACATTACTATCTGTCATTAGAATCCTAACTGTCGATCAAACCTCCTCCCTCTACCTCCTTCCCTAAATTCCTTCTTCCTTTGCCCTCCTTATTATCGTCTTTTGTTAATTTATGTTTCTTTTTAAATGTCAATTTGTAATTTATGTTTTTTTTAATTGTTCAAGTACTATCTGCCCACTGATTGCAAACGGCTATATATGGTATCAAACGTTTTGATCAATATCACTAGTCCGTCTTTGGTCGGTTGGAAGATATTGCTTTTTAGCAATAAGCCCGCCAATGTACTTTTTATTTTCTGTACATGAAGTTTAAAATAAATAAAATAAATAAATAAATAATTTGAGTAGTGTAGTTGTCAATCATAGGAAGAATTGGTGAATGTACCACGTATCTAAAATGATTACTTAAAGCAGCCTATGACGGTCGTGAGCCCCGTAAAAGCCCAGAATTCCATATTCTTCTTCATCTCTTTTGAGATGACAATAAAATAATATGATACATTGATATTAATTATGACTTATATTTTAATACCATAAGCATCAGCGTTTTAATCTAAGCATATACTAAGTTTCATCGTCATTTTTATATTTGTTGAGATGTCGAAAAATTATATGTGGCAAACATTGTTACGAATATAGATTGGTGTGGCGTTCTGTTCTCTCTGCCTACCCCTGTGGGAAGCAGCGTGATGGGTAGTAGCCAGTTATCATAGAGAGTTGTCATGATAAACATATTATATCTAACATAGCAACATAAACATTTTGTTGATATATAACAGCATTATCAACCCTCTTCTTCCCTTGCATATACATATACACCAAGAATATGTATTTTCCGGTCGTAATTTAATATTTATATTATCAAACGGAGTATCTTTTCTTTTGAAAGATTTTCTTTCAGCAATATCTCACTGAAAATACATTCACTGTTTTCATATCTTGCGAAATGACCCTCGCCCGCTAGGGGTGGCTGAAAAGTCCGAAGGGGAAGGAATACACTAAACGTTTTATCAATTTTATTACATCCTCAAAAAAGGCCGGAAAATTCAATCTTAAACACGTAAAATAAAGTAAAATTTCTTCAGCTTTTTCCCGTAATAACGACAGCTTTTAGGGGATATTAATTTTCTTTGCAGAGTTATTTTTTTTCCGTATTTCGAAATGTTTTGTGTTCTTCCAATTCTTAAATGTTACAATACAATACTTAATGATGAAATATAACCGGATTAAATAACCGATTTCTTCTAACAAGCTTTTCGGAACTCATACGTATACATATCGCTCACTCCTTTCAAGAACTTGATTTTTCAGGAGAACGTTTTTAAAGTTTAAAAATATAAAACAATGTATTAAAAATAAATATCAAGCCATTTATTGAACTTTTTACTGTGTAACAGAACTTTTAAGGTAAAACCAGAAGGTTTTTTTCCAATTGAAAAATATTTAGTATTTAAAAAATAATTAAACAATACTTTTTCTTCAAAATACAAAAACAACACTTTCTGCCCTGTAGCGGGTAAATATGAAGTTAAAAATATGCCTCTTTTGCTGGAATATAGCACATTTTCTGGGCATTCCAAAAACATGCACAACTGAAAAATTATGATTTTTGATGTATAACGTTGATGCAAGGAGTGAGCCATAAAAGTATTGCATTGATTTTTGTCGTAATGACATACATACAACAAACGCTAGTTGTTTTTAAATTTAATTGCAATCTGAGTTAATTAAGGCTTTCATGTTATTTTGTTGAGATCTCAACAAAGATGAAGAAGAATATGGAATTCTGGGCATATACAGGGACTACAACCGTCATAGGCTTGGTTAAGTGATCACTTTACACACGGGTAACATTAACCAAGTATACCCATTATTGACGACCACACTACTCAAAATCTTGGAAGTTCTATATATATGAACTAATTTCGAAACGTTCTTGAATCGCTAGAACTTCAGTAGAGACATCTATTGGTGAGATGAAAAGAAGCCATTTATTGAGCAGAAACTCTTTTATTATTAAAATTGATATGTTTATTTTTCCAGTTATTTTCGTGATCATTTCGATGTCGTTTTGTTTTCTTTGATAATATTTTTGATCTATTCTATTTTTATTTGTCATAACGTCTGTTTTGTATGCGGTGGTACAAATTTCATAGACACTTTAAGATTTAAAAAATATGTTTTTCGAAATATCGTGAATTTTTCTTCTCTTATTTTCTTTTTATTTCTTCACTTAACTCCTGCGCTGTTCAATCTGACAGCATATTGAATGAATTACCCCTGCTCGAATTACAAGTTTTTGACTACATCCAAAAAACGCATGAAACATAACTATAATAAAATTATAGGAGTAAAAACTCATACTTATCCCCTTACCATAACTTATATGGAATAATTATTGAAATTCACTACTTAATGTCCGCCTCCGTAGTGTAATGGTCAGCGCGCTCGGCTACCGTACTGGAGGTCCCGGGTTCGATTCCTAGGGGGGGTCATAATAATAATAATAATGAAACCCTTATCCGCACCCCAATGGTGCATAGGGCACTGCGTCATATAAACGCAGTGTTATCTTGATCGTTTACGCATGAAGGAAAGATGATCAGCCCTCCGCTTCCGGTACCAGTCCAAGGTAATATTAAATTAATAAAACAGTGAAAAAATCACTTATATTTATTTGAAATTCAAAATCACTACCAAAATCTACCTTTAAAAATCTTTAAAAATGATCAAGGAATGTGCTTTAATTTTCGTGGGCGTCTGTTTTCGTGATACCTAGTGCCTAGAGTAAGAAAAATAATGAAACGTTACATCCCCCATCCGCCACAGCCTGGGGTACTGAAATCATCCCTCAGGCGACTGTCGGGGGTGGTCCCGCTCGGAGGATGCATTGTCAAAGGGAAAGATGAGGAAAAGCAATTCAGTTAGATGTATTTACATTATATCTCAGAATTTCCGCCTCCTTACTTTTGTTCTATTATTAACGAGACGAAATCTTCAAAAGGATTCGCCGGATAACGGCTGCACTGTGAAATTTTAATTTGTTTCCGGTCGGCCATTTATCCCCCGTCGTTTCCTCTAATACACAGTGATGCGCAGGCTACTATTTCAAACTGGAGGCGGTATATTACGTAATTACGATAAGGCTTCATGCATTTTTGTCACGACTTCATATTTTCGTATTTTTTAAATTCATATAAAAATGTAGAACTGTGACTGTCAATGCTGTTTAAAAATTGTGAAGTACATTGAAGCCTCAATATAATGTACTTCTGTTAGATGGACATTCGTTTGAAAATGCCATAACTAGGCGAAACGATTGTCACAATGTGACAATCGTTTCGCCTAGTTATGTTTTTAATAAAATATAACTTATGTTTTGACATCTTATCAAACATGAAAGTATATGGAAGTCTGAGCATTTACGGGGCTGATTTCAGGCTGGTTTAAGTGATCACTTTACACACGTGTAACATTTACCAATTCTACCCATTTTTGACAACCACCTTACTCAAATTCTTGGAAGTTCTATATATATAAACCAATTTAAAAAAATGTTCTTGAATTATTAGAACCTCACCAGAGACATCTATTAGTGAGATGAAGAAAAGGTTTTTATTAAGCAGAAACTCTTATATTAGTATGTGAGGTCCGAATCCTGGATAACAATCACACATATGAGAAACGGCAGAAAATATCATTTTCATTTTTATTATTTAAGCTTACAATTTGACCTGACATAAATATGTTTAAATCGTCTAAAAATGTGCACAATTTTATAACGAACTTGAAAATTTAGGTTGGAATCTCAAAACAACCCTCAAATTACTTACCTCCTAGCGGGCATTCCTCCTAAATCGCCGGTGGCCGCCATTTTCCGGCCGTTTCCGGCCTCTTCCGGTCAAGGAAGCATGGCGGCCATACTGCTTCCGGCCCTCAACAGGAGACTGGGCAAATGGACAACAAACGTTGCCCGGCGGTTTTAAAATACATTTTCTTTGTAGCTCGTTCTACGAAAGCAATTAAAAGGGGGTAGCTACCCCCCTGGCGAGAGAAGAGATCGATCCGAGATGGGGTAAGAAACCTGTTTTTAAAATGGAGGTACTCCTTTTGTTAGGAAAACGCTACTGTCTGACATTCTTCGAATTCCGATTTTGCATCGCAAACGTCAAAATATTGTGTAAATAAATTAAAAGCTGTATTTTTCAAGCTAAACTTTACTTATTCATATATTTTAAATTGTTCATCCGAGATTTTTCGTTATATAATACTTATATCGCTCACTCCTTTCAACAACGTCACATGTCAAAAAACTTGATTTTTCAGGAGAACGTTTTTAAAGTTTGATAATATAATCAAATGTTTTAAAAATAAATATGAAGCCACTTGTTGAACTTTTTACTGTGCAACGAATCTTATTAAGTAAAACCTGAAGGTTTTTTCTCCATTTGCAAAATTTTTAGCATATTTAAAAAAATAATTAAGATATACCTTTTGTTTAAAATGCAAAAAACAGCACTTTCTGCCCTGTAGCGGGTAAATATTAAGTTAAAAATATGCCGCTTTTGCTGGGATAAAGTACATTTTCTGGGCATTTCGAAAACATGCACAACTAAAAATTGACGATTTTTGATATGTGACGTTGTTGAAAAAAGTCAGCGATATATGTTTAGCTTTAATTTTTGTTACTGTAATGACATACATATTACAAGTTACAAACGCGTTGCATTGTTGTTTGTTTTTGAGTGAATTAAGGCTTTCATGTTATTTTGTTTAGATCTCAACAAAGATGAAGAAGAATATGGAAGTCTGGGCATATACAGGGACTACAACCGTCATAGGCTTGGTTAAGTGATCGCTGTACACACGTGTAACGTTCACCAATTCTTCCCATGATGTACAAACACACTACTCAAATTCTTGGAAGCTCTATACATTTGATCCAATTTCGAAACATTGTTCTTGAATCACCATAATTTCACTAGAGACATCTATTGGTGAGATGAATGTTACACGTGTGTAAAGTGATAATTTAAACCAGTCTATGACGGTCGTAAGCCCCGCAAATGCCCAGACTTCCATAATTTTCTTCACCTACGTTGAGATGTCACATAATAATATTATTAATAGATTTATATTATCCACTGACACTTCGTGATGGAATTGCATTTTTAATTTATTATTAGATTAAAACCAATATTTTTAGCTTTTCCACTTTTTTATTTGACCAGCGACCGGGTTTCGCCGTTACCGACATCATCAGACTGGTCACCACCAGCCTGATGATGTCGGTAACGACGAAACCCGGTCGCTGGTCAAATAAAAAAGTGGAAAAGCTAAAAATATTGGTTTTAATCTAATAATAAATTAATAATATTATTTCTTAAATGTTTTCCGCAGATACTTTGTGGCACATTTTATAAACTTTATTAAATTAAACAACTTTGTTTTAACCGCTTTTTTATTAATAAAATTTAACCTACCGGTTTCAACTAATACCTTGTCATCATCAGGATTTATTAAATTCTAAAACATTAAAATACTCTCTCCAAAAACTTCCACACACTCCGTAAAAATTCCTAAATGTTATTTATATAAATAATATTTAGGATTTTTTACGGAGTGTGTGGAAGTTTTTGATTAAGGAAAATATGATTTTGGTAAGGGGAGAGTAATTAACTATAACCTAACTTTGAGTATTTTAATGTTTTAGAATTTTATAAACCCTGATGATGACAAGGTTCTTGTCGAAACCGGTATGTTAAATTATATGAATAAAAAAGTGGTTAAAACATTAATTTTAGAATTTTTAAAAATATTATCAATTATGCACTGAACTTCTAGATTAAAATGATATCCGCTTTTGAACGGAGATTTGTTATTCGCAAAAGATTTTTTCAGTAACATAATAAGTTCATTATCTGCTGCAGATAGTGGTGATCTGGATGCTGACTTCTACTCTGATCTCGCGCTGTCTTTTCCTTTTCCCTCCACTCTAATATGTTTCTCTGTCTCTTCCTACATCCTTCCGGTTTGTCCGTGTACCTAGCTTCAATTCTCAGCGGGATTTAAAAACGCTGTTAAGATATATCGTTTTTTCTTGGCAGAGGTATTAACATCTGAAATTCAAAGAAGGCTTTATACTGTACCGATGCGACCCTTGCTTTATTGTTTACTCTTAGGGGAATATTTAGATTTGAGTCTATTAAGAGAAATTACCCATTTAAACTTACTTACTTACTGACCATCACGCCGCTCACTACATGGGTAGGCAGATAAAATGAGACGCCTCATCACTCTGTCTCTTTTTAAAAAAAAAATAGCATTTCTCAACGTTATATAATTACATGCTTGTTCGTGTTAAATAAATATTTAAATTTAAGGAAGAAGTGTGTTTATATGACATTTTCAAAAGTTGAAAAAAAAATCAGTAGATTCTACCCCAACCCCTATACATCCAAGCTCAGAGTTAAAGAAAACATCCCTCGCTTCCTTGAGGCGTGTCTCAAAGTTCTTTAAGTGGAGAAATGCATTATCCACGATGGATACTTGTATTATCTCCCCCTGAAAATACAATAAAACATTCTGCTATAAATACAACCATTGTTATTTGAATAACACACTTTTCTTTGACTTCGACACATTTTGGATATACTGTCACATTGGTACTTAAAGTTATACTCTAACAATTCACAAAAATGTAATAATTGATAGAATATATACATATATATAAATATAAATATAAATAAATATATATATACATATATATATATATATATATATATATATATATATATATATATATATATATATATATATATATATATATATATATATATATATATATATATATATATATGTATATATATATATATATATATATATATGTATATATATACAACATTTTGAGTGTGTCCAAATACTTGTTCACAAAATCTGGATTATCTCCAATTACAGGAGTTATTTTCATAATATTTTTTGACATCTCATCAAAGATGAAGAAGAATATGGAAGTCTGGGCATTTACGGGGCTGACGACCGTCATCGGCTAGTTTAAGTGATCACTTTACACACGTGTAACATTCACCAATTCTACCCATTATTAACAACCACACTACTCAAATTCTTGGAAGTTCTTTATATATGAACCAATTTAGAAACCTTGTTCTTGAATCACTAGAACTTCACTAGAGACATCTATTGGTGAGATGTAAATATTTTAATAATTTAAATAAATAAATAGATGTATTCTTTACATCTCACCAAAAGATGTCTCTAGTGAAGTTCTAGTGATTCAAGAACAAGGTTTCTAAATTGGTTCATATATAAAGAACTTCCAAGAATTTGAGTAGTGTGGTTGTCAATAATGGGTAGAATTGGTGAATGATACACGTGTGTAAAGTGATCACTTAAACCAGCCTATGACGTTCGTAAGCCCCGTAAATGCCCAGACTTCCATATTCTTCTTCATCTTTGATGAGATGTCAAAAAATAATAAGTAATATTTTAATTATAAAATCGAAAATCACAAAGTTAGTGCTTCAAATATTATATTAATTATATGATAAATAACTCCTAAAATTGAGATAATCCAGATTCGTGAAGTATTTGGACACACTAAAAACGTTGTTGAAAATTTGAATTGAATTTTAAAAAAAGGAAGTCGGTCTTTATGACTTCACGTCAGACTAGAATGAAAGGATAATTCAAGACTTTATAAGCGACAAAAATGAAACTTTTTTTCATCCCTCCAAAGTGTCGGTCGTAATTTTTAATTCATTCTGTGATTTCGCCCTCGTAACTTTGTAATTTTTTTTCTATCCTTAAATAATTAAGTGAAACTAGAGGACTTTTAAAGTAAGCTAATTCGGTTTTAAACTTGCTTGGGGTAACTTTTGTTTCTTTAATTACTGATGTTCGTGGCTTGAATTTTACCGGTATATCGTTAATGTTTTTTTTTTTACTTTAAATTCTATACATGTAGAGTTCTTTTGCCGAAAAAACGTATATTTAGTTTTTTTCTTTATTTTAAATTCTTTTACGTTTCGCAACATACATATAAAATATAAATACGTTTACGTTGTATGTATGTCCCTACTAGAATCAACTTCACACACACACACACACACACACACACACACACACACATACACACACACACACACACACACACACACACATTCGTTCATTTGCTAGATGTACACTAAATATCGTAGTCGTACAGGAAAAAGAGACCAACTAACAAAACGTAAAATGTTCAGGAGGGCCATTTAAGTCACTTTTGCTTGGCAAGAAAATAAACATCAATGCAGTAAGTCACTTTAAACAAGTCAATATATTATACTTCCAAGTTTAAAATCCTTTGGGATATTTTTCAGGGCAATAATAAGCTACTAAGATATCGAATAGTCAATGATCACTTTTTTGTAAAAAATGCACTAGGTCACTTTCTCCTGTATGACTACGATATGTTGTACTAATCTTTATGTTTATGTGGTTTACTATAATTGGATTGTTTAGTGTATATTGGCTTGTTTACTGTATATCTTTTAATTGTTTTGTTTTACATATGTTGCTGTTGTTATCCCAAATAAAAAAAATACAAAATAAAAAATACAAAAAAAGATCCCACAAAGGCATGGCCTGTGTGTGGGTTTACATTATATTTGGGTCATAGTAAAGGGCACTGGCAAGAATACAATAGATTATAAGAAGGAAAATTAGATTCAAAGTGTTTGCATAAACTACAGTTTCGGCATTAACTTTGTGGAATGATTTTTAATTAATTTTTATGGGGAGTGTGTCCGAAATATTAGCTCATATTAGCTGATTATTTATTCAAAAACTACACTTTTGTAATAAACCACTTAATAAGTTTTATTTTTTACACGACTAGTTTCGAAAACTTACAGATGTTTTCATCTATAGTTCAAAGATAAGAGAGTCATCTTTCAAGCAAGTGAATACGTATGTACCCAGTCCGTGATTTACACAGATCCTCAAAATGTTCTTTAACTGCCCCTCCGCCGGCGGAGATCCTCAAAATGTTCTCCGCTAAGCCCCTCCTAAGTGATATTTAGTGTTATTTCTCCCGAGTCGAGGCGAGAGGACGTACTCTGACTGTTTCAGAAACTTGTTCAATTTCACTAATGACTTCGATTTATATTTTAGTGTAGTGAAAATAAATTGTGACATCAACTGAGAGCGAATAGAACTTGTTACTGCAGGTTTTTGGTGTAGAGAAATTAAAATGGGGATGTGAATTTTACGAACGAATTGAATTACATTTTTTTAACTATTCATAACATATATTTTTTTCTTTAAAAAGAGAAATATTTATGTTTTTATTATAATAATAATAAATCCCTTACCGCACCCCAATGGTGCATAGGGCACTGCTTCATATAAACGCAGTGTTATCTCGATCGATTACACATGAAGGAAAGGTGATCAGCCCTCCACTTCGGGTACCAGTCCAGTGTAATATTGAATAAATATTAGAGTGAAAAAATCACTTGTGTTTATTAAACCCCCCCGGGAATCGAACCCGGGACCTACAGAACGGTAGGCGAGCATGCTGACCATTACATTACGGAGGCGGACGGCGGATGTTTTTATTATTTACAAAAATACTTCAATTCATTCCTCTGGAATACACGGCTTTTTTAGATACTCTGGAGCCATGCTATAATTCGATTTAAACACGAGCAGACAGGGTTTGACTAAGAAAGTATACATATGGCGAATGTGAGCGGGAAAACAGAACGAGAACGACCGAAAAAGATTTGGCACGATCAGATCAATCAGAACCTTAAATCTGGTGGTGTCAAAAGTCTGCGTAATCAGAGGGCATGTATGACTACATGTATGGATGTGAAGGAAGCGAGGGTGTATGTCAGGGCAGAAGAGTGTGGCGTTCCATCCTCTTCGCCCAACCCTGCGGAGAAACATCGTGATGGTAGTAGTAATGGTAGTGGACAGAGTTTATAAACCAGTGCAGTTGGTGAAGTAGTGGGGTGATGTGGCTGAATATGGACATTTTGTTTTTTTTTTTTCTTAACACGTTGATTGCCGACCTGAAAAGCTCCATTTCAGGAAATGACCAAATTGTTATTTTTCTGTAAACTTGCTATCTATATTTTTTAACTGTGCTGATATAACTTTGTAAAGTGTGTCTTTAGTTTTAAGCCTTATTCGTACCCCAATGGTGCATAGGGCACTGCATTATATAAACGCAGTGTTGTCTTGATTGTAAACACGTGAAGGAAAGGTGATCAGCCCTCCGGTTCAGGTACCAGTCCAGAGTACCTAATACTGAATAAATATTAGTGTGAGAAAATCACTTATATTTATTTCTACCCCCTACTGGGAATCGAACCCGGGTCCTCTAGAACGGTAGCCGAGCGTGCTGACCATCACACTATGGAGGTGGTGTAAGTCGGTTGATTATAACGTAAATATTAATCACGCGGTTACGCGTGATCAGCCATCGGGTGACGGGCCGGATCACGCTTATACGCGTGACCGGCAATCAACGTGTCAATACATATAAATGTACGTAGATACTTCACTTGTGTGGTGTTCTTCACAGCACTAAAGGGACTACCGCGATGGCAGGAATTAATGAGCCAAGTCACCCCTCCTCTCCCACCATTCGGCGCAAGTGTAGCCAGTCGCCGATATCCCAGCCCGCCTCTGGACGCTGAGCCCAGCTAATGAGCCGGACTAGGACTAATCCCGGTGTAGCCCATGTATTGCTTGTTTAATTGATTCCACCTAATAGACCCGGCACTGCCGGATGCTGTGGCCACGCTTCTGATTTCAGTGAGACGATCGTTTCTCAGTATTTCAAATATGACATTTTTGAGTTTATTTTTCTTGGTGTAGGAATTATGGCCTGTTTTAAAGAGGGATAAGCCATCTGTAATGTCGATTCTTAGCTGTCAATCCATCTCTTTGGTGGTCTGCCTTGGTTTTAATAAAACATTTGTTTTATAATACTTTTTAGTCTTTTCTTCTTGGTGTTGGCCTTGTGGCCTGTTTTAAGAGCGATAAGCCATCTGTGATGTCAATTCCCAGCTGTCAATCCATATCTTTGTCGTCTACCTTGGGGTTAATATAACACTTGTCTAATAATACTTTTGAGATTCGTTTTCTTGTTTTTCTTGGTGTAGGTCTTGCGGTCTGTATCAAAAGGGGATTAGCCTTCTGCGATGTCGATTCTCAGTTGTCAATTCATCTCTTTGATGGTCTGCCTTGGGTTTAATAAAACGCTTGTTTAATAATATTTTTGAGTTTCTTCTTCTTGGTGTAAGCCTTGTGGCCTGTTTTTAAGAGCGATTAGCTTCCTGCGATGTCGATTCCCAGCTGTCAATCCATCTCTTTGGTCTGTCTGAGAGTCTATGGATCTACGGGTCAACGAGTCTCTCTGTCGGGTAGATTCAAGTGGCTCTATTAAATTAAAGGGTTGGCCGTGAAGTCCGATGTGACATCTTCCATATCGCATATTTCTCTTATCCTGGTGTTTCTTACACTCGTAGACTGCTGTGTCTTGCCAGGTATTCTTCTTCCATAGTTGTGCTCCACATTTGTCAGAGAGATCAAAACTACCGGACATATTATTAAACATTTTTTTACAACATTTTGAGTGTGTTCAAATACTTCACAGATCTGGATTATCTCCAATTGAAGGAGTTGTTTTTCATAATATATTTTCATCTCGTCAAAAGATGTCTATAGTGAAATTCTAGTGATTCAAGAACACTGTTTCGACATTGGATCATATATATAGCAAAATATTGTAAATAAATTAACTATTCAAATTATAAGCTGAAATAATAAAATAAAAGGATATTCTCTAGCGTTCCTCATGTATATGATATTAATCCAGGATTTTAATCCCACATACAAATTAAAGAATTTGAATAGTATAATTGTCAATCATGGGTAGAATTGGTGAATGTTACACGTGTGTAAAGTGATGCCCGTAAGTAAGTCCCGTAAATGCTCAGACATCCAAATTATTTTTCATCTATGTTGAGATGTTAAAAAATAAAACGAATAATTTATAACGCTCGTAATTTAACATAGTTTTTATGCTTTAAAAAAAAAAACGTTGTAATCCTTATCAAAATATCACGTTTGTGTGAGTAGGTTGTTTTTTTTTATAAATCTTGGTCACATACCTCCTTATGTCATTAGTTGGCTATATCTGTACGTGCAATGATCCGACGTCGTGTTTCGACCCTGTCAGATCAATGCATCCACAAGGACCCGTAGTATCAGCATCGACCACTTCATCCCTTTATTAGTTTTTAATTAATTTACACCCACCCCTTTCACTAATCTAGTCATTTCAATTCAGGTTGATCGATTTTGCAGTGACTTTGTGGTAATATCTGTCCGATTTTAATTTTAGTTCACTTGGTGAATAGCACTTTTGTGGTATTATTAATTGTGGTATTTGGGAAAGGATATTTGCATTGAAATTTTCGAATTAGTTTGGTTGTGAAAATTGACTGTTATTGGAGATATGATAAATTTGATTTGTTATAATTTTGCACATTTTATTTTAATTAATTTTAATTGAACCTCATACCACTCTATCTTTGCAAATATGCTTAGTGTCTTATTTTCCCCTTGATTCCGATTTTAGATTATGACTAAACTAACCTTTATATTTTTATTTACACAGATAATTTATAATAACGTAAAAATCATTAAAAAACCACGCAATTCAAAATTTTAAAACGATTTAAACTCATATTTAAAAATATCAATAAAAATGAACCCACAATTAGCAAGTAATCATTAAGAATACCAGTAGTGATCATGTCTTTAAGAACAGTGTCCGTCGATGGTTGCTTCTCGTTGGTAGGGACAAGGTAGAAAGTGAATTCATTAAAATCCAGATGTAATTATTTTATTGTAAAACCTTAACGCTGTAAATTGTTATTATTTGTAATGTATATCATATAATAATTAAAAATAAAATTATAATAAAATTGTATTAACATGTAAGTATTTCAGCTCAACACATGCCATGACTAAAGAGCTGTAATACATATAGTATTTATTTTTTTGTATCTTTGAAATAAATAAAAAACAATATTAACAACCTCAAAATACCTCCCCCCTATTGTCTATGTTTTCATTGATAAAAAATAAGAAACACCTCTTACCCCCTCTCTTCATCCTTCAACGTATCAGGGACACAATTAAAAAAATTAGACCAAGCTTCACATACGGTGTTTGATAATGATTCTGAACGCACCAAAACAGGTGTCACAATAGTTTTTAAAGAACTTACTTATAACCCTTATCCGCACCTAATGGTGCATAGGGCACTGCATCAAATTGACGCAGTGTTAACTCGATCATTACTTACATGACGGCAAGGTGATCACTCTTGCGCTTCAGCAACCAGCCCAGGGTAATATTAAATAAATATTACAGTTTTAAATCACTATATTTATTTTCACCCCCCCCCCCTGGGAATCGAACCCGGGACCTCCAGAACGGTAGCTAAACACGCTGACCGTTACACCACGGAGGCTTTTAAAGAACAGTAGTATTAATCAAGTAAAAATTAATTTAAAAATATTTGAGTATCAATTTTGCTGTATCAAAACATGAAAATGAATTTTAAAGTCCAGTTTAAGTATATTTTCGAGTAATTTTGTTTGGTGGGGGTTAAAAGCATGTTTGATTTCTGACATTTGGGAAAATTTCCAATCCGAAATATTTTCGTCTTTCGTTATTATTTCGGTCCCCCATAAAGCGAAGAAGAACGACACGCATACGCATCTTCATATGGGAAATTCCCCCAGCGTAGCACTATGACATGTATGGCCAACCATCGGCCCATACAGATAAAAAATAAATTTACGCGCATGCAAAAAAATCGTCTCTTTGGCAGCACATGTACGTGTGAACATTATTTTTAGACATCTCAACGAATGATGAAGAAGAATATAGAAGTCTGTGCATTTACGGGGCTAACGACCGTCATAGGCTGGTTTATAAGTGATCGCTTTAACATTCACCAATTCTACCCATTATTGACAACCACACTACTCAACTCCGTAGTGTAATGGCCACGCTCGGCTACCGTTCTGGAGGTCCCGGGTTCGATTACCAGGGGGGGTCAAATAAATATAAGTTATTTTTTCACTGTAATATTTCATCAATATTACCCTGGACTGGTACCTGAAGCGGAGGGCTGATCACCTTTCTTGCATGTGTAATCGATCAAGTTAACACTGCGTTTATATGAAGCAGTGCCCTATGCACCATTGGGGTGCGGATAAGGGTTTTATATATATATATATATATATATATATATATATATATATATATATATATATATATATATATATATAACATTTGTATTTTTTAAAAAAAGTATACGGTGTTTGAAAATCACTTTTTTTCACTATGTTTCGCCCATATTCGTGGCACAAAGGGGCCGCAATGGCTCGCGAACCACCGTTTGGCGACAGCTGGCATATTCCCACAGTTTCCCTAAATCTCCTAGGATTTTATTGGCGCTGTAAATGTGCTCTATGTATTTTTTTATTCCTTCCATAACTCGTCACAGATTTGAATACGGGAAGAATTTTTTACGACCAGTTTCGAAGAGTGCTCACGAACGGGTGAGACTTTCGTTCGAAGAGGCTGAAAATCTGTAAACGGGCTCGCCCTTCGAGGGGACATTTTGTTTTAAGGGTCGTTAAAGCTGTGCGTTAAATATCACGCGACATAGGGTTGAATATCAAAGTACATTAAAGGTGACTTTGGCTAGTAAAATTTTATCATTTCTATAAAATATATTGAAAAATTTTTTTTTTTACATCTCAACATAGATGGAATGGGAGTCTAGATATTAACAGGGCTTACGATATAGCTATTACAGGTTACGTGGTCACTTACGTCTGGGCATTTACGGGGCTGACGACCGTCATAGGCTGGTTTAAGTGAACACTTTACACATATGTAACATTCACCAATTCTACCCATCATTGACAACCACACTACTCAAATTCTTAGAGTTCTATATATATATGTACTAATTTCGAAACGTTCTTGAATCACTGGAACTTCACTATAGTCATGTTTTGGTGAGATGAAAAGAAGCTTTTTATTGAGCAGAAATTCTTATATTAGTATGTAAGTTCTATATATGTGAAGCAATTTAGAAACTTTGTTCTTGAATTACTACAACTTCACTAGAGACATCTTTTGGTGAGATGAAAAGAAGCTTTTTATTGAGCAGAAACTCTTATATAAGTATGTGATGTCCGAATCCTGGATTATAATCACACACATGAGAAACGCCAGAAAATATAATTATCATTGTTTTTATTTAGAATAAGATATAATAAAATAAGTTAAGACAAGACGAATAAGATAAAAAATGAGCTATGTGACAAATCTTATTATATCAAAGATATTGAATCCATTGTGTCTATTGTATTGTATCTTTTGTAGTGTTTTAAGTATTCAACCTTATTAATTTATTCTTAACTATACACATCCACTATCATTTTTAAGACACATAAACTAAACAAACTATAAATCCTAGTACATTAGGCAAAGAGAATTTTCTAAGGTAACATATCGCTCACTCCTTTCAAGAACGTCATAAATCAAAAATCGTCAATTTCCAGTTGTGCATGTTTTCGGAATGCCCAGAAAATGTACTATATCCCAGCAAAAGCGGCATATTTTTAAATTTATATTTACCCGCTACAGGGCAGAAAGTGTTGTTTTTGCATTTTGAAGAAAAGGTATTGTTTAATTATTTTTTAAAATTTATTAAATATTTTTCAAATGGAGAAAAAACCTTCAGGTTTTACCTAAAAAGATCTGTTTCACAGAAAAAAGTTCAATAAGTGGCTTGATATTTATTTTTAACACATTGTATTATATTTTTAAACTTTAAAAACGTTCTCCTGAAAAATGAAGTTTTTTGATTTATGACGTTCTTGAAAGGAGTGAGCGATATATCACTCTCCTTATCACTACTCTCCTTATCGTACACTTTGTGTAATACCACATATGTGTCGGGTTGTGGTCCCGTGGTTAGTGTCGCGGACTCTTACGTCAGAGTTTCTCGGTTCGAACCCACTCTACCACAATTTGATACCTATTTCTAATAATTAGGCTCACAGAACTAGTGTGAAATGGAAACATTTGTGTAAATAATAAAAAACACACAAATTTTTACTTTTTAAAAATAAAAATTAGAAAAATAACACCACTTTAAAGTACAAAGTAAATGATGAATTATAATGAGAGTGTAATATTACCCTACCACAATGTAAACAATGTTTCTAAAATACAAAATAAAACTAATAAATATATATTTTTGAAATGTATTAAGGGATTTCAAAAGCAATGCGGAAAGTCGATCAGGGTTAGTAATAATTGTGTCATGGGGTGAAGGATTCACTAACCGAATAAGGGTGGAAACTGTACAGAAAGGCAGTAGGGGTTATCTATTGGGGTCGCAGGAAGGGTTGGAAGTCGAGAGAATAGGATAACCCAGGGTATCGAACAGTTACAAGAATTATCGTCGAATTCGCGATTTTTTCAGAGCTTTCATGAAAATATTTTCAGGCCACCCTTAATGAAAGTAAATAAAAGTTTTTACTATATGTATTAATTGTGAATTCAACAATCAAACACAGATTTTTTCTGTCCACTTAATTGTATTTCATTAATTGATTCGGCAGTCACTTTGTGGTGAAATATATCCATTTTTAATTAATGTTTTACCTAGTAAATACCACTATTTCTTAAAATCTACTGTGATACGTGTTTCGATGCATTCGTACGGTGTTTGAAAATGATGCGGAATGCGTCAAAACACGTGTCACAGTAGATTTGAATAAATAGTGGTATTTACTGAGTAAAATTTTAATTGAAAATTGTATTTTATTGTTAAAAAACACATAAAAATTAATATTGTGGCAATTGTTTCGCCTAGTTATGGCATTTTCAACCGAATTCGAAGACAATTTCGAAGACATTCGTTTGAAAATGCCATAACTAGATGCCTAAATGCCAAAAACAATTTTCACAATATAAATTTTATTGTGTTTTTTTACACTAAAATAAAACTTATTAGACTCAAAAAATCAGTGTTTGATTTAACAATTAATACGTAAATTAAAATGGAGTTCTACAAATTAAACGCCAAATCAATAAAATAAGTTTTTACTTTAAAAAAAATAAATAAAATTTTGGTTATTGTATAAGTATGCAACCATTCATCGAGATTTTTATTCTAACGGTTTTGAGACATACCCATCTCTTCGTCAGGACAATCAGTACAACAGCATGCAAACAATATTACACGTCACTACCATAGCACTATTCACACTCTTATAACAACGTCAAATGTTTTTTTACAATATTTTGAGTGTGTCCAAATACTTGTTCACAAATCTGGATTTTCTCCAATTAGGAGTTATTTTTTACATTTTCTTTATATCTCAACATGGATGAAGAAGAGTATGTAAGTCTGGGCGTTAACAGGGCTTACGACGCTCAAAGGCTGGTTTAAGTGATCACTTCACACGGGTCTAACATTCACCAATTCTACCCATGATTGACAACCACACTACTCAAATTCTTGGAATATCTATATATGGGATCCAATCTTGAAACATTGTACAAAAATCACTAGAATTTTCACCAGTGACATCTATTAGTGAGGCGAAGAAGCTTTTTAGTAAGCAGAAACTCTTATATTTGTATGTGAGAATTGGTAAATTTTACACTGTTAAATGTTACAAGTTGTCACTTAAACCAGCCTATGATGGTTGTAAGCCCCGTTTATGTCCAGACTTCCATGTTCTTCATTCTATAGATGTAAAAAAATATATGATAAATAACTCCTATAATTGGAGATAATCCAGACTTGTGAACAAGTGTTTGGACACACTCAAAATGTCGTTCATGTTGTTTTGCTACTATCAACATAAAACTTTTGTTTTTTTATGTTATCGAGAAATCTCAGTACAAAACGTAGATGTAATAAATATTAATAAACGTAACCTCACTAATTTTTATGTGGCAGGGCTTGAAATTACAGGGCCATAAGTCAGACAATTGAATGGGATCGGAATGAGGAAATGAACCTTAGAATAACAGACCGGAACTGAATTAAGTGCATAACGTTGTATGCACTCAGATTTATGGGCCACCCGGTTGTGTGTGTTTGTGCTGCATTATACATTACTGCGTGTACAGGGCGCCCCGAAGCTATCTGCACTTCCTGAAATGTACATAGTCGAGCTTTCAAAATGGTCGACTGCAAATTTGATCCGGAATATTCTCCGTGCAAATATTTTGTGTTTGAATTTGATAATTTACTTTAAGTTTTAAATAATTTATTATTTTTATATTATTTTTTGACATCTCATCAAAGATGAAGAAGAATATGGTAATTTCGAAGCTAACCGCTTCTTTATAATGTAGCGGTTAGCTTCGAAATCGATAGACATTATAATTATGTTATACTGAAAAATTTGTCCGCCTCCGTAGTGTAATGGTCAGCACGCTCGGCTACCGTACCGGAGGTCCGGGGTTCGATTCCCAGGGAGGGTCAAATAAATATAAGTGATTTTTTCACTCTAATATTTATTCAATATTACCCTGGACTGGTATCTGAAGCGAAGGGCTGATCACCTTTCCTTCATGTTAATGATCAAGATAACACTGCGTTTATATGACGCAGTGCCCTATGCACCATCGGGGTGCGGATAAGGGTTCGAATGAAAAAAATTATAGTGATTTTTAAAGAAATTTTCATTTTAATTGTGAAATGGAAAATCACAAAGTGCTTTAAATATAAATTATATATTGTGAATTGTTTTGTATCTACGGTGTTAAAGTATTGTACATAATATTGGTAACTAAAGTGTTTCAAATAATAAATTTTAATTAATTTGGTATAAGGAAGGGGAGATGAAAATTGAAAGATAGCGTTTAAAGCAGTGATTTCCAAAGTGGTCTATATCGACCCCCAGGGGTCTATGACAACTTGCAAGGCGTCTATGTTTTAATTTGAATTTAAAATATAAATGTATAAAACCTAACATGTGTGGTTTTTAATTTTCACTACACTTCACTAAAAATACATTTGAACTTAATGAATTTGATAAAAATCAATATCAGGTAAGGCAAGGGGTCTACGAGATAGAAGAGTTTGGGAACCTCTGGTTTAAAGCAACACAAAATGGATTTGTTTAACATAATTTGTTAAACTATTTAAATGACATATATGGGGTATGCACATAAATAACCAATTGCATTAGACAAATGGAGAATCACTGTCAGATTCTGTAGATAATGTTAATCACGTACAGGGCGGCACAAAATCAATCAGTCCATCGGAAAATGTCATAATTTTTGCATATCGCTCACTCCTTTCAAGAACGTCAAAATAAAAAATCGACAATTTTCAGTTGTGCATGTTTTCGAAATGCCCAGAAAATGTACTATATCCCAGCAAAATGGACATATTTTTAACTTAATATTTACCCGCTACAGGGCAGAAACTGTTGTTTTGCATTTTGAAGAAAAGGTATTGTTTAATTTTTTTTTTGAAATATACAAGATATTATTCAAATGGAGAAAAAACATACAAGATTCACCTTAAAAGATCTGTTGCACAGTAAAAAGTTCAATGAGTGGCTTGATTTTTATTTTTAATACATTGTATTATATTTTTAAACTTTAAAAACGTTCTCCTGAAAAATCAAGATTTTGATTTATTACGTTCTTGAAAGGAGTGGCCTCGGACATCAATCATATTTGAATTTTTGAACTAGTAATTAATTTTAAAGATTCACATAAACGTTTTCATCCCTCAAAATTATTTTTTTGTATTTAGTAAAAAAG
>NW_028282930.1:0-21729 GCF_059751285.1 Brachycentrus maculatus | reverse complement strand
TGTTTGTGCCTCCGCATGTCGCTCTTGGGATGTCGACTCCCAGCTGTCTTTCCATCTTTTCGGAGGTCTGCCTGGGGGTCTGCGTCCTTCAGGGTTACCTTGGAGGGCGATACGTGGAAGTCTGTCTTTTGACATTCTGTTTATATGTTCCTTCCAGTATCACCTTCGTTGTCGTCCCCACCTCACGATATCCTATCCTCCGTCTTACACGTGCTTCGAATGTCGGTATTTCTTACTCGGTCTCGCAATGTGTTTCCGGTTATGGATCGGAGAGTCTTCATTTCGGAGGTTCGAATTCGAGATTTTGTTCTGGAAGTATCTGCTCTTGCCTCAATCCCATAAGTGGCTATTGGTCGAACACATGTTTTGTATATCGTAGTCATACAGGAGAAAGTGACCAACTGCAGTTTTTACAAAAACGTGATTATTAACTATTTGACATCTTACTAGCTTAATACTGCCCTGAAAAAAATCCCAGAGCGATTTTCAACTTGGAAGAATAATATTTTGACTTGTTAAAAATGACTAACTGCATTGATGTTCATTTTCTTTACAAGCAAAAGTGACCAAGTGACACTTGGACATTATTGCCTGTTGTAACAATTTTCAACGCCATGAAGTTATTTATAGTTCTGTATGAAACATTTGACATTTAAATGTTTCTAGAGAAACAAAGTGACTAAATTCAAAGTCAAATGGCCAGTAGAGGTAAATTATTGATGAAAATATGTAAAAATCAAGAAAGAGTGATCCATATAATGTACATGAATTAAGATTTGACGATATGTTAGATCTCAAATGTTCTTCTAACCCTTATCCGCAACTAATGGTGCATAGGGCATTGCATCGTATTGATGCAGTGTTATCTTGATCGTTACTAACATGAAGGCAGGATGATCACTCCTGCGCTTCAGGGACCAGTCCAGGGTAATATGAAATAAATATTATAGTGTAAAATCACTAATATTTATTTTCAACCCCCCCTGGGAATCGAACCCGGGCTGGAGGACAGAGCACCAGAACCAAACTTAGATTCTGAATCTGAGTCAGAATAATACTTCTTTACTTTTTGTATATTTATAAAAAAAAGTTATGTTATTTAAAAAATATATGTTATGTTACCAGCTAGTTTATTTTACAAAAAAAAGTTTCTTTCTTAATTTAAATTAATAAAATAAAATGCTTTGAATTAAACTTTTGTATCTGTAACTAACGTTTCCGTTCTCATTCTAAGAATCAAAAGTGACTATCTGCATTTTTTCCTAAATTTTTGCCAGGAAAAAGTGACCAACTGCTTTAAGTAATTTTAAAAACTTTAGGATGTAAATTTTCAAAAATATTTTTTACTCATTTCAATATTGGTAAACATCTCTTTTCACACAAAAATAATCACAATCGTGAATACATTATTTCTTTGTTTTTAATTGATAACAAAAGTGTAAAAACGTTTAAATGGCCCTCCTGAACATTTAACGTTTTGTCAGTTGGTCACTTTCTCCTGTACGACTACGATATTTTCATTTTACTTTCTATTTTCATGTGTTTGTTCCTCCACACCGAGTCTCTGAGGCATTCCGATACAACTACAGCCTTGTTTAATTGTTTCTGAGTATCACCATAGCTACTGATGTCGACTCCGAGATATTTGAATTTCAGCACCTGTTCAACGGTTCTGTTGTTAACGACTAATTTGCATCTAACTGGACTCTTTGATATGGTCATACTTTTAGTCTTGTCAGTGGATATTATCATGTTGAACTTTTCTGATGTCAAGTGAATTACATGTCAAGTAAAATCAAGGATAGAAGAAAATATTTTATATTTACTGACCTTTTATTTTTTATTACTATCTTTGCAAAATACGATAAGAATATTTTTAGAATCAAGCATAGCTAAGCAATTATTTTCTTGCGATTTCATTGTAATTGTACTCTATTATTATTTTTATTCCGATCCATACACTTAAAATGCCCTAAAGATTCAAGTATGTTGAGAGATATTTTTAATGACATTAAATTAGGCCTTATTTTCAGAGAAAGGTGGTGAAATGAAAACGCCTTAATTTTTTTCAACGAAGCTGTATATGTATTTTTTTAAAATCTTTTTGTAGCATTTAAGGAGTTTAATATTATAAACACATGTTTATTTTATTAAATGTTATATATTATAATAATAAAATAATAAAACCCTTATCCGCACCCCAATGATGCATAGGGCACTGCGTCATATAAACGCAGTGTTATCTTGATCGTTTACACATGAAGGAAAGGTGATCAGCCCTCCGCTTCAGGTACGGTAATAATATTGAATAAATATTACAGTGAAAAAATCACTTATATTTATTTTACCCCCCTTGGGAATCGAACCCGGGACCTCCAGAACGGTAGCCGAGCGTGCTGACCATTACACTACGGAGGCGGACTATATATACAAATGTTATATATTCCGTAAATAATTTCACTTAAATAATTTTATACTTTTTTTATTATTTCGCGACTTCTAATTTTATTTATTTAAACGTCTTACACAAAAAAAACTTATCAAATGAAAAGTATAAGTGTTGTGTATGTTTAAGCGTTCTTATGTTTTACGAATTTTTTTTAATTTGCCCAATATGAGGTATTTCTTTAAAAAAATATTTTTTGATATTACATTTTCATATCTCTTTTCAGCATTATATAATAAAATCTAATTTTGTATGCTTTTGATATTTTATTTCTTTGAAACTCAAATATTAATCATTTTATTTTTCATTACTTTTGCAAATTTTGTTTTCAACTTCCGTAAATGTGTCAGAAATTTCTGTAATCATTCAAATTAATCTTAAATGAATATTTTTATCAAAAGAGGAAAGCAATTTTGTCCAGGTAGGTACTTAAAAAAAAACAGACGAAAAACTGCCTTTAAATTATTCAAGTTTATCAATATGCACAACATTTTGAGTATGTCCAAATACTTGTTATTTTGAGTATGTCCAATCACTTAAACCAGCTTCAACGTTCGTAAGCCCTGTAAATGCCCAGACTTACAAATTCTTCTCCATGTATGTTGAGATGTCAAAAAATAATATGAAAAATAACTCCTATTATTGAAGATAAAACAATATTTTTCTAGCGTTTCTTATATATGTGATTATAATCCAGGATTTGGACCTTATACTTAGAAAAGTGTTTCTGGTCAATTAAAAGTTTCTTTTCATCTCACCAATAGATGTCTCTAGTAAAGTTCTAGTGATTAAAGAACAGTGTTTTGAAATTGGTTCATTTATATAGAACTTCCAAGAATTTGAGTGTTCAAGACACCCTCCAAGGAATTCGAAGGTGCTTCTTGTACACATTACTACCCTTTATGTACAGAAAATGAAATGAATTCACCGGAAAGTGTTTGTCATATTATCATTCCTACCCTATAGCTACACCGTAGTCATACGCCATACTGAAAACACTAATGGTTTAATTTCAAATTAAACAATACATCTAGTCTGTTAAAGCTCTCTTACATAATGAACATAATAACATTTTTAGTGTGTTCAAATACTTTTTCACAAATCTGGATTATCTCAAATTTAATGAGTTATTTTTCATTTATTTTTTAAAGATTTTGTATGTGCGGTCCAGGATTAGGACTTCATATAAAAATAAAAGAGTTTCTGCTTCAAAAAAAGCTTCTTTCATCTCACCAATGGATGTCTTTAGTGAAATTCTAATGATTCAAGCACTTTGTTTCAAAATATTTATAGAATGTAAAGAATTTGAGTAGTGTGGTTGTCAATCATGGGTAGAATTGGTATATAAACGTGCGTAAAGTGATTAATAAAACCATCCTGTGACGGTCGTAAGCCTCGTAAATGCACAGACTTCCATATAGTATATACTATATAGTATAGACTTTCGTAAAGTGTAGTTGTCAATCGTGGGTAACATTTGTGTTATTTATTTGAAATATTTTGTGAGGTAATAAGTCAATAAAAAATGTTTTGCGGAATGTTTGATATAATTCAGTGATTTTATAAGACCCAAATCTAATGAATTTAAACTAACGTGTGAACGAAATCCAAAAACAGTGTATATATTTGTCATAAAAAAAAAATTGCAAAATACATGTTCAATAATGGGCAGAATGGTGAATGTTCCACAGGCGTATTCAGTAATCACTTTAATGCCAACTCAGAAGTTCAGAGATACTTGAACTTCCATCTTATTTCATTTTGAAATTGTGTCGGGTTGTGGTCCCGTGGTAAGTGTCGCAGACTCTTGAGTCAGAGCTTCTCGGTTCGATCCCACTCTACAACAATTTGATACCTATTTCTTATAATGAGCCGCTTAAGCTCACAGGAATAGTATGAAACTGAAGTATATTTCTTCATAATGACAAAAACAAATATTTCTCTTTTTGTATATATAAAATAAAAACATAGATATTTTTTCTCAGATGCATTTGAGATACCTATAATCCAATATAGTTTTGAACCACACCTGACTCCCGTATTAGGAGCTTTATATATCATTAAGAATAGGGAGGCCTCCAAATGATACCCGTTAAGGATCATTATCCTTGAGCCTTACGCTTGAATAAAGGGCGGAAATTTAATAATCATGCTTTATACAAGACCATCACTTTCTTCCCTTGATTGAGAGAGTACCATTAAATAAAAGTCTCCGCTCTCGTGGTCTCTTGGTGACACTAAATTTGCTTTACGGATTTAGTCTAGTGGAGCCAAATCGGATATTATCATTACTACCTGCTTTTGAATCCCATTAAAATGTATGAAAGGGATCTCACATATAGTCTGCTGTAATTCCGAGACAAAAAGGGTAAGTTATGAAAAATTAATATGAAACTTAATTTTTCACTAGCTGTTACAATCTGGTTTTAAAGGTTAAAAAGAAGGTGTTTTCAAAATTGATCACAACTTAAGTGAAGAACGATATGCGGATGTCAAGAAATACGTAATGAGAATGTTTACTTTTACGTATTTAACTGATATTGACGTATTCAGCAGATGGTGCTGCCATTGAAATGTTGCCATGATAATTTATATTTGCGCCTGCATAGTGTAGTGATCAGCATGTTTATCTACCTAATTGAGGCTCAGGGTTTGATTCCTAGGAGGATAAAAATACATATCAGTTTATTTTCACTCAAATATGCATTTAATATTACCCTGGACTGATAATATTAAATTTATATTGCCTTAAGCGCAAGGCTGATAACCTTCCCTTTATGTATTTAGAGTGCAAGAGAACACTGCTTATAAACACAATTAAGAGCAAATAAGGGTTAGAAAGATTTTTATATGCAAAGTACAAAGACTTATTATTCCTATCAAGGATATGATAATTCAATTTTCATTATGAGTTTAATATTACAAACACTGAAATAATACGTTACATAATTTTATTATATTTCTGTAAATTAATTTCCAGAAAGTCCTTTATCATCCTTGAGTCTCTAATTTCATATACCTCGTTTGAAATATTATATTCTTTATACTTGAAATGTGTAATCTTTTTTTTTACGACAAAGCACCCTTGAGGTGATTTCTCACGAAAACGGCGCAATATAATTTTTAGAATAAATAAATGAATATATATATATATATATATATGTATATATATATATATAAATATATTTATATATATATATATATATATATATATATATATATATATATATAAATATATTTATATATATATATATATATATATATATATATATATATATATATATATATATATATATATATATATATATATATATATATATATATATATATATATATATATATATATATATATATATATATATATATATATATATATATATATATATATATATATATGTATATATATATATATATATAAATATTTTTATATATATATATATATATATATATATATATATATATATATATATATATATATATATATATATATATATATATATATATATATATATGTAATGTTTTAACTAAAATATGTAATTTCATTGATTCGGCAGTCCCTCTGTGGTAAAATCTAACCATTTTTAAGTCATGTATTATTTAGTAAATACCTAAAATTTCTTAAAATCTACTATGACACGTGTTTCGATGTATTCCGCATCATTTTCAAATACTGTATGTGAACCTGATTCTAAATTTTAGAGTTGGGTCTTTGGGACGTTGAAGGTTGAAGAGGGAGTAGGAGCTGTTTCTTATTTTCATTTATTTATTAATTTTTATTTTTTTTTAAATTTTTTTTTCTCCTCAGTGGGAACATAGAGAATTGTGGGGAGGTCTTTGTCATTGTCATATTGTTTATAATGGGTTTATTGTTATTTAAATTTTTATGAATTTCTATTGTTTAAAATTTTGCAGTTTATGGCTTTTCGTATTAAATATAATATGTAATGTTTACCAGTATGTTCAGCAGGATTATCTATATTTGAGAGCAAAATTATCAATTATGTTTTTAAGATAAATCTCAGCTTTTGTTCATGGTTTAAAATTAGAATTTAGTGTCGAAAGGTCAGACTAAGTAAGTAACGTTTAAAATTTCTATGTAAATTTATCGAAGGTTAAGTTAGGTATCAATGGTGTTGTATAAAAGGCTTTAGGTTGGAAGTATTTACATTAAATTATGCCATCCGAAGGTAAGGGTATCTTTGTTTGCGGTTGTTGGTAACAGTGAGAAATTTTCAAATGAGGCTTCGAAATAATATTGGAAATTCCTTTTAGCAATAATAGGAAAATATTTTATGTTTTTGTATTACCTTGAATGTTGGTTGAGTTCGAAAATTTTCTCGGTGTCTTCAGGCCCTGAAATAATAAGAGATTATTGTTTAATATGCCATGAAAATATATTCAAATTTACAAAAATACAGACAATATGAAGCATTGTTAAAAAGTTTTGTTTTATGATATGCATATTATAGATGTCTTAATGCTAATACATATGTATATAAAAAAAATGTTTATGTAAAAAAAAAATTATTACATATCGCTCACTCCTTACTCAATAATCAAAAATCGTCAATTTTCAGTTGTGCATGTTTTCGGAATGCCCAGTAAATATACTATATCCCAGCAAAAGAGGCATATTTTTAACTTAATATTTACCCGCTTCAGGGCAGAAAGTGTTGTTTTTGAATTTTGAGGAAAAAGTATTGTTTAATTATTTTTTCAAATAAACTAAATATTTTTCAAATGGACAAAAAAACTTCTGGTTTTATCTAAAAAGATCTGTTGCAAAGTTAAAAGTTCAGTAAGTGGCTTGATATTTATTTTTAATACATTGTATTATAGTTTTAAACTTTAAAAACGTTCTCCAGAATTTTTTTTTTCCTGAAGTATTTTGATTTATGACGTTCTTGAAAGGAGTGAGCGATATATAAACTGAATCAAATAGAAACAGTTTATCTTCAATACTTAAGTGGTAAAAAAAAAAAAAATATATATAGTTTAACCAATTCTTAATATTCTAAGTATATTTATTTATTTTTATAAATCCATAAACATTAAAAATAATTAATTTCAACAGTTTTTTTCGGTGTTATGTCCCTATCCCTGAATTCTAGTGAAAGAATAATATTTATTTACGGATAACTGGGGGAA
Source organism: Brachycentrus maculatus (assembly GCF_059751285.1). Taxonomy (NCBI): domain Eukaryota; kingdom Metazoa; phylum Arthropoda; class Insecta; order Trichoptera; family Brachycentridae; genus Brachycentrus; species Brachycentrus maculatus. The sequence goes on along the minus strand of NW_028282930.1, from coordinate 14,135 downwards.
ATAAATTTATATAAACGGAGATTGTTTCAATATATAAACGGATCATAAATCACATAGATCGTTGATAAAACTTAATTAAAGCGCTCTAACCATTTCCTGTCGTGACCAAATAGCTTAATTTTTGCCAGAACTGTTTTATATGCGGTGATGCAGCACTAATGGTGCCTTAAAATAAATATAAAAAACGGTTTTAACGTTTTTTTAATATGTTTATTTTTTGCATATTTGATATTTTAACATTAATTAAAAAGAATATGGAAATCTGGGTATTTACAGGGCTTACAATCTGTCAAAGACTGGTAAAGTGATCACTTTACGCACGTGAAACAATTACCAATTCTACCCATGTTTTCAAAAATTAGATGATTTTTAAATAACCTTCCTTCAGAGTAGGCAGATATAATAGAACGCCACACTAATTTGTATTTGTAAACTATATTCGATTCATCGTAATTCATGTATTTCTTCATACACACCGCTGATTATTCCGACTTCTGATCTGACCACTTTGAAGAAAATGAAATACTTGATCCTATAAATCTCTGGACTTCTTTTTTTACTAAATATATTCGCCTCATGAATTTATTCAAATGTTTTATCATCACTCATTCGATTTAAATGACCGAATTATCTCAACGCATATTTCTTAGCTTTATCGTTTATATTATTTTTTGACATCTCATCAAAGATGAACAAGAATATGGAAGTCTGGGCGTTTACGGAGCTGGTGACCGACATAGTCACTTTTCACACGTGTAACATTCACCAATTCTACCCATGATTGACAACCACACTACTCAAATTTTTTGAAGTTATATATATATGAACCAATTTAGAAACCTTGTACTTGAATCACTAGAACATCACTACAGACATGTATTGATTAAAAATCTTTTTATTAAGCAGAAACTCTTATATTAATTTATCGATAATGCTTATATCAGACTGTATTAAGCTGATGATTTTAAAAATAGTAATAATAATAAAGGTTTTTCGTTTACTGGCATACAAATTTTGCTACATACTATTAGTAAAGTGACGTGAAATAAATCAAATGCTGTATAAATATCCATTGACTTGAAAAATTGATACATATCAACATCAAACAACTTAGTTACTGATCGTTTGTCGTCATGCAATAAACCCACAAATTTAAGAAATTAATTATTTACTAGGAAAATTATACGAAAAAGGGACCATTAATTATTTTAATTGTTGCGTTTGACAGGTAAATTTTATAACTGTTAAATGGTAGTTTAAAAACATATTTGATTTCTCGCAATAAAAATATTTATTTCACCTTTGTTAATATACGTTCGGTTACTGATTGCTTATTTTGATTAAACGTAAAAATTAAACGTAAAACTCCCTGTAAAAATATCGTGAATTTAATCTTTTAGTAAAGTTTATCGAAGAAAAAGATCTTAAAAATTTAAATTGGAAAAGAAAATGTATTCACTCTCGGCAGTAATTAAATATTTTGTAACTGCCCTATAAAAGTCACATATTACAGCTATGTAGAAAAGATCCTAATGTTGGAATGAATAAAGAATAGGTCATCTCTATTACTTAGAACTTACATTATTTTTTAAATTAAAAGCTGAAGTAATAAAATGCAAATTATATTTTCTAGCGTTTCTCATGGATATGATAACAATCCAGGATTCGGACTGCACACACAAATGAAAGAGTTTCTCCTCAACAAAAAGCATCTCACCGTAGATGTATGTAGTGAAATTCTAGTGATTCAAGCACCATGTTTTGAATTTGAACAAATAATATAGAAATTCTAATAATTTGAGTGGTGTGGTTGTCAATCATGTGTATAATTTGTGAATATTTCACGCGTGTAAACTGATTACTTGTACCAGGCTAGGACGGTCGTAAGCCCCGTAAATGCCCAGACTTTCATAGTGTTCTCCATCTATGTTGAGATGTCAAACAATAAAAATAAAAATAAAAATAATTCGGAATGCATCGTAACACATTTCACTGTAGATTTTAAGAAAAAGTAGTATTTACTAAGTAAAATATTAAATAAAAACAATTTAAAAAAAACTCGTTTAGTTAGAGATAATCCAGATTTGTGTATAAGTATTTGGATACTTAAATTTTCACTCATACAATTATTTGTATTCACGAATAACATATGTCATATTATATAGCAGTACTATTTTTTTCATCAAATCCTTTACTGCTGCTTATTACGTACCATAGGTACTGTAAATATTTTGAGGAATAAATAATCATTTTTTATGCTAGTAATGACAACCCCTGATTTAAATGTTTGCGTAGTACCTTCCCTTAAGCCTAAGTGGTTTGCGTTTAAAAATAGCTATCAAATATTTAACAATAATATTTATAAGGGATAAATGCTGAAATAATGTTAGTTTATTTATTTTATTACTACAGGAAAACACTTCGTGAGGTTTAATTTGTAATTTAAACATGTTTTGTAACTTACGTTCCACAAACATTAGAACAACATATTAACATACAAGTCCTCATGAAATAAATGCTTCGAGTGCTTTATTTAAACATACTATTATCCTCCGTGGCATTTCAGCGTTATTTTTGACATGTTTCTGCGCCATTTTGCGCATTAGTGGAATTTAGTGCTAGCTCGTATTGTTGTTATACTGGCTTTACAGCTACGTAGTATTGTGCTAGCTCTAACCCTCGTTTCCAACAGTGTTATTAGTAGAAATGTGAGATAAAGTCGTAGAGAGCTGCGGTTTAACGAGAAAATCTAAAGGTTTCTTAGAACAGAATAACAGGGAATGGAAATAAACATTTATGAGTATTTAAATTATGATTATTATATCAAAAATATGCATTTATGATGAAGTTAAACTATATATTTCTAAATAATTTTACAAGTTTGAATTCAAAATTGTTTTTAAAATTGACGTTAATTGATTCCATTTATTAGGGATTTGTTTTCATTTCAACCAAAATTTACATTAACTTCTATCTCTTCCATTTCTTGATGATTAAAATATTGATTTTAATATTATTATTGATGTTAAAACAATTTACTTCATATCTTGAGAAAATAATAAAAAAACAATCGTTTTTACTATTAAAATACATATGATATTTTAAGCAATTTTTTTGTTTTACAATATCGACTACAAACATCGCCAATATAATAAGAGATGATTAATTTTTATATTGTTATTAAACCCCATCAAAATTATCTACTTACTCAGAAGGATTTTTTCCAAAAAAAATTTTTATTAAAAACTGCATAACTTATTTTATTTATCGATTGGCTTTGAAGAAAATAAGTTCTTCCTCAAACTGTTTTCTTCAAAATTAGTTTTGTTTTAAAAAAAAATGACAACAAAAGTGCCTAAAATATTTATTATAATTTTGTAAACGAAATTTTAAACTACAAAATGTTATTACTTTTAACATAATAAAATTATAAAATGAATATTTTTGGCTAGATGTTTTAGTTAAACTCTATGAGAAAGTAGGTAATATAAATTACTTACATCGTTAGAAAATAAGCTTTCCTGATAGCATTTTTTATTATTATGTGTGATAATATGACCTAAATATTTCACAAGCTCTTTATGACTCATTTACGACAAACGTAATAGTGCCTGAAATACTGTCAATTAGTATCCCGCTTGTTTTTACAAACTAATCACACATCAGTTAGCCAGAAGCGAGAATTACATAAATATTTGCACAATATATGTCTAGTGGTGACGGGTCCATTATGTTTAATAAGTACCTACTCAAAATGTCATTAAATAATAAAAGGTACTAAACATTTAGTAGTTGTATGAAAGCATATTTATTTGGCCAAATTCGAAAAGCTCTATGAAAAAAAAAAACAATATTTCATCGATAAACGTCATATTTCTATCAGAAAATTAAATGGATGAAAAATGAAATACTGAAATGAAGTATCTGGCTGAAAGATCAAGGCTTAAATCTAAATATACATCTTATTGCGAATAAAAAATGTATGAATTGCGTTAGTTTATCCTAAGATAAACTTAGTATGTATTGATTCAAAATTACAAATAACATCATTAAAAAAAATATTGACTTTCGAAAAATAATATTACCGATTTAAATTTTTTTTTCTTATGAGACCACTTTCTGAAATGAATACCTCGCTAAGATGTTCATTTATATTTGAGAAAAGGGAATAAGAAGCAGAGGAAGACCGAGAAAAACATGGCACGATCAGGTATGCCAAATACTTGAAAGTGGTCAGGTTAGGAGTCGTAACAATCGGCGGGTATGTATGAGGAGATGCATGAACGTGGAAGAGGCGAAGAATGTTTGCAAGGACAGGGTGGTGTGGCGGTCTATTCTCTCTGCCTACCCCTACGGGGGAACGGCGTGATGGTTAGTTAGTTAGTTAGTTTGGAATTTTATAATTTAAAATAATAATTAATATGGTAATTAGATTAAATGAAATTTGTATCGCCGACAGTTGACAATTTTGGCACGTTACATTTTTATTTCAAACAATTTGTTTAACCTTCCAGATTTATGCGTATGTACAAAAAATATTGCCTTTTTACATTTATTACAAAAATTTGCTCAAATGTCGCAACCAATTAATGATAAATCCGTTAAAAATAAAATGCCACGAGTGATGTTAAAATTAACTATAGTACATAGTTATATTTTCTCGCGTTTACGTTACCTCGTTCCGTAACTGCCTTAATTTAGAAATGTTACAGGGAAAAACGTTTGTTAGAAATATTTGCAAATTTTTATGAATACAGTAGACGCGTTGTTAAAAAATAGTTTTAGAGAATACAAGTTTAAATTCCCATTCAAATTGTGTCTTAGTTTATTTTTCGCATAATGTTTTAATGAAAACATTGCCTTATATTTGATATTCACTTTTCTCGATAAAAGCATTGACTTCCAGGAAGTCTATTTGAGAAACATGAAATTACTCTAAATGTGACAAGTATTGGAAGTTTGGAAGTATTACATACACAAAGTGATTGATCGCTCTATTTGATCGGCGTTTCAGTGTTGATGAAATTATTTTGCGAAGAAAGGTTGGCTTTTACTAGTGTGCATACATTCGCCTAGTAGATATACGCAAAAATACAGTTGTGATCATAAATTAAGGAATACCAGTTTACGATTTTTTTAAAATACAAAAAATCGTATCTGGTTCAATAATATCTAAGCCTGTACTATAAAAAAAACTGAAATACAGAATTACACAAGTACACAAAATTTTGTTTTAATTTTTTGAAGTCCGTAAAAAAACCTGATGGAGATGTTCATGTTCCCTCCCGTCCGTAAAAAATACTTGCTAGGGTTTGTTGTGATTTTTTCCATTCTCTTCAATGCAAAAATATATTATCCATTAATATATTTACACCCGAGAAGAAAATGCTATGGATAAGAGTATTAAGAAAAAAAGGTAATTTTTGACATTCATTTTAATTTTTGTATTAATTGGATCGACATTTACTTTGAAACATTGATTGTTAATTTTATAAGTCCTCATCATGTTATTGATATCTATATATATATATATATATATATTATATATATATATATATATATATATATATATATATATATATATATATATATATATATATATATATATACATATATATATATATATATGTATATATATATATTTATAATATATATATATATATATATATATATATATATATATATATATATATATATATAAATATATATATATATATATATATATATATATATATATATATATATATATATATATATATATATATATATATATTTATATATATATATATATATATATATATATATATATATATATATATATATATATATATATATATATATATATATATATATATATAAATATATATATATATATATATATATATATATATATATATATATATATATATATATATATATATATATATATAAATATATATATATTTATATATATATATATATATATATATATATATATATATATATATATATATATATATATATATATATATATATATATATATATATATATATATATATATATATATATATATATATATATATATATATATATATATATATATATATATATATATATTTATATGTATATAAATTTGGGGATCTGACAGCCATAGGACGGACTATTTGTACATAGTTGTATAATCCCGCATAGTATAATAATGTGATATTCATTCTCACTATTCACGGTACCTCGATCGATAATGGTCGATTTGCGGACCGTCAATTTTCACACAAGGGTCTTGAAAACAAGGATGATATTCACATTTTAGCAGTATTTTCTATTGAATACTTGAATATTATGATATTAGAGCTTGGCGTGATATTTCCCGCTCCCTCGCCACAGATTCCGTGCATTATTTGATTTTCGCAAGATTGATTTATGTTTGTTTTTATCTCAGTTAGAGGGATTGATTGACCCCTCGGTTGAATATATTTCCAATATCGTATTTCTAAAAATTCATCTGAGAGTAAAGAAATTGTCAAAATGCTTAAAATTATTATGTTTTAACAAATAATTTAGGTAGTGTAAAGGCAAAGGGACCAAATTTTACAGGAGAGCAAAAACAAACTTGTGAAATGAAGTAACTCATTTGTTTTACGTATTTTTATATGTACATATCTTAATAAAACTTAATAAGTATTGCAATTACAGGTTTATCCTATAATCAGATTATGGAATACACTATTTTAGACATTTTGCGGAACAAACTTAGAAAATGAAAAATTTGACAGATTTTGCCATTACACAACCGATTTATTAAAATTATTTGATAAAACATTATAATTTTGATAAATGAAAATAATACTCCCTTTCTATGACATTTTAGTCCCACGTTTGAGGCTCATTACATGAAAAACGTATAATAGGCCTCAAACATTGGAATGTTTAAGGCCTATTAAACGTTTAAATAAGAACGTAATTAATTAGTATAGATTTGAGAAGAAAATTAAAAAATAAATTTTATTTAATAAAATTTGAATTGAGGAACGTAATGATTTAGTATAGGCACTATAGGTAAGTAGTTAGGTAAGCTAGGTATCACTTAGTAAGGTAGGGTAGGTACTGGTTGCGTTTTTATATGTTAAGCCGGTAAGTTAGGATAGGTACTGCTTTTTTGCCTATATGGAATGCAAGCCCCTGAGTATATGTACATATCACTATCTTTACTCATTATGATAAAGTTGAATAGCTTATTTACAGTCGCTCTCTTATGACGCAATCGTATAATATCCCAAGACAGAAAAATCATGAGAAAATGTGTTAAAATAAATTCTATTCAGGAGAGCACATTCGACTAGATGTAAAGATGAAGATAATTATAGGATAGTACTAGCACTAGTATGTCACGAAGGGCCGATGGGTGTAGCATTTTGTTCTCTCTGCCTGCCCCACAGGGCAATACGTAATGGATTGGGAATTACTTTTTTAAATTTAATTTTTGTTTTTTAAGCTAGCTTATATAACAACTAATATAAACTATTATTTACGGTTAATTTACATCTTCTATATATTAATATTTACATCTCTTTACAGTAAACAAACATTTATTTTTAAATTCTTTCAGACTCTTTTCATTTTTCATACATTTAAGCATCTCATCGTACATTTTCAAACCCTTTTTTTCAGTTTTTTTTAGCAATGGCAGTCTTATTTTATCCTTATTTCTAGTAATATGTTCATGACAATTTTTGATTATAACTATTTTATCCTTAAAATATTTTCGTAATTTATAGTTTAAAAATTTTGTATAAAGATCAGCATATTAAATTTAAGCCTTTATTTTATAGAAAACCAGTTTAGTTCTTCATATTTTTTTTCTTTTTTTTCCATATTATTATATATATTTTTATATTTATCTATTAATAGTAGTAGTAGTAGTAGTAGTTCTTATATCCCTTTCTTTAACTTAATGTTACAATAAGTCGATTAAATATTTTAAGCCCTCTATTATGACTACAAATGCAAAAGCTTTTTGAGCAAATATGATAATTTACAATAAATTTTTGAAATATTACTTTTAAAATAAATAATAACGAAATTGCAACCAATATTTTCCTAGTCGGGGAAAAATGAGTCAAATATTCACGCGTAGCGTAGTAAAAGAATATCTCATCTCCCGTATTGTTCGAGAAATTCTCTGAAGCTTTCAATGGATAATTTCTTTACAGGTATTCCTTCTTTACCCGTGTGACATCTGTTCATAAACAAGTATAGAAGGAGGCTGTTCAGGGTCGCTCCTTCCACCCCCAATTTGTGGCCGCCTTGGGACGCGACTGGTGCACGGCCCCGGGGCTGTCAGGAATAATGAGGGACTTGCGACTGAGCCTGCGAAGACAACGCCTATAAATCAGCCAGGATTAACCTCTGACAAGGCGACGGCTGAGATCGAATTTGCAAAACATGCGGGGCTTTAGGCGACCCCAGGAATTATACCGATTAAAATACGTGTTTATATTCAGACCTGTAGATGGAAGCATCTGTAGGTTTCGAAATTAGTTTTATAATTAAAATGTAACTTTGTTTTAAAAATCACTATAAATATTTTACTATAACTTAATTAAAATGTCTACCAGTTTCGAAGGTAACCACTTTTTTATCAAGACTGATTAATACTTGTCTAATCAAGATTGATTAATAAAGTCTTGACAAAGAAGCGGTTAGCTTCTAAACCGGTTGACATTATATTTTAGTTATAATAAAATATTTATAGTGATTTTAAAACCAAGTTACATTTTAATTATAAAATAGGAAATCACAAAGTAAGTGTTTCGAATATAAATTAGATCCGAAAATAGTCGTTAAAATAAAATAAATATAATTCAAGTGGTAAAAAACAATTGTTCTCACATTTTGACATGTTTACTTATGAAGACGGAGAAGAATACAAGTCTTTGTGTTTATTTATTTATTTATATATGAAAAAGAATTTAAATACTGGGCTCATGACTTGCCACAGCCTGGTGATCTATTTACACACGTGTAACATTTACCATTCTTACCATAATAACATGTCTTCGATATTACTTTTTTTTTCATAACTGACCTATAATATACCCAAAATTCAGTTCACCTAAAATTTTCTTTGAAAAAACATCTCTTGTTTAGAGTATAACTGTATTGATTTTTGACTCATCGGTCAAAAATTGTCGCGTTTAATGTGTTGATATTGCACATGTTAAAACGCATTTTTTGGAGTATACGACAATAACCAAGTTCTAAATATATTATTTTATTTTTTTATGATCCATTATAGGTTGGTTAAGTCATCACTTTATAAACGTCCGAAATTTGCCTTCTACCCAGGATTATTAACCACACTATTTAAATTACTATAAAAAAATGGAACTCCTAGATATATGATGAATCTCATGTCACAGTATGTACGAATTTACAACAGCCATCTTTATTAGATTGAAAAAACTTTTATTTACCAGAGAACTTTTTATTTGGATGTAAACAAGATCCGAAATAAAGATTATTTTTATCTAGGAAACGCCTGAAAACAAGATTTATTTTTTTTATAATAATTACATATATGTACTTACTAGATAATTTGACTAGTTATTTTTGTTCACGATCAATGTTAAAAATTACTCTTAAGTGAACAAAACCCAGATTCGTTAACAAATATTTGGACAAACAAATATTGGAAATATTTTTATTTTCATAAATGTAAGGAAAAAACATCGCTTTAAATATAAATTATTATTAATTCATTTATGTTTTACTTAGTAAGTATTTCTATTTATTAAAATCTATGGTGACACTTAAAATTAAGGACACTTTGAAATAATTTAGCATTTTGAAATACAAATGTTTCACAAATAAGTTTAATCTCAAATTAGTGTCATCTCTCTCGCCGACACGTATCACACATATAAATTTATCACTGGCGAAGACTTGGCATGGACCCCTATGGTACGCGATGGGTTGAAATTGGTTTCGGGATTGATAAGCTAAAGAAGATATGGGTTTAAAGCGGAACGTCGGCAGAATAAAGTATAAACCATATTAACACCGTATCAGGCACCATTAATCCGAGGTTTGCACGTAGATAAGCCAGTAATATTTTTATTAATGCACCTAGATAAAGTCGGGAACCAATCCTATTACTTGCACGACGTCACGACTCTAAAGGGTTTATTTTCGATCTCGAAGATACTTAAGCTTTTAATAGTGATTGGTGGTGCATGAAAACTTCTCGAGGAAAAGCAATGAATGTCAATTATATACGGATACAGAAATTGAATTTTAATATTTTAAAAACCTTTATATCGTTACAGCATCGAATCAAGACAAAAATTATGCTCTCCTCCAAAAGAAAAAAAAAACTACTTTACTAACCGTTACGGTTTCTCTCCGTAGAAGTAGACAGAGAAAACAAAACACCACAACGTCTTTGCAAAATTTTTTGCCTCTTCTACATTTGTGCATATCTTCCTAAAATTCAAACTAGCCAATTATTAAGACTTACGCTTAATCTGCCTCTGTTTCTATTTTCAACTCCATTCACCCCATAAAATTTGTTTTACTGATCACTCCTCACTCATTTGTTCCACACGCCCAAACCATCTCAACACACCTCTCTTTACCTTACATTCTTTCATTATGTCAACATTCAAACATCAATTACACATCGTTTTGCCGCACATTTCGCTCACTCCTTTCAAAAACGTCATAAATCAAAAAAACTTGATTTATCAGGAGAACGTTTTTAAAGTTAAAAAATATTACACAATGTATTAAAAATAAATATCAAGCCACTTATTGAACTTTTTACTGTGCAACACGTATTTTTAGGTAAAACCTGAAGGTTTTTTCTCCATTTCAAAAATATTTGATATATTTCAAAAAATAATTAAACAATACCTTTTCTTCAAATGCAAAAAACAACATTTTCTGTCCTGTAGCGGTTAAATATTAAGCAAAAAAAAATGCCGCTTCTGCTGGGATATACTACATTTTCTGGGCATTCCGAAAACATGCACAACTGAAAATTGGCGATTTTTGATTTATGACGTTCTTGAAAGGCGTGAGCGATTTGTTAGATCGGATATGGAGTTACCATTCTGTCTGTTTTCATCCTTCTTTTGACAACTCCATCCTGCACTTTTGTACTTTAGAGTTGGTACTAGGACTCCGTTATGTACTTTTAGTTTAGATTTCGTGCACATTTTCAAATTAATATTTCACTGCTAGTAAAAACCTTAAGTTTTCAGCAATAGCACGCAGAAGATGTTTTCAAATGAAGCATAAATATATCTTCTGAAATTTGAGTAGTATAGCTTTGAATCATGAGTAGAATGGTGAACGTTATACGTAAATAAAGTGATAATTTTAATCAGCTAATGACATATCGTAAGCCCTGTAAATGAGCATACTTTCGTATTTATTATTTTGAGATATCAGTAAAAAAATCTTGACATAAACGTGAAGTAGGTAGTTCAAAAGTGACAACGTTTGAAAAATTTAATTTTATTAAAAATAAGCAGTCGTTGTTTCCTCCGAGGAGTCTTTAGATGACAGTTTATCTTATTGGGTACATTAACTTAATAAGATAAATTGGTATCCTTAAAGCGCTTTTGAAGTTATTTGATACAAGCTCCTGGTACAAATCTTCTGCAAATCTCTTGTGTCAGAGCCTGAGTTAAGCTGAGACCGTTCCTAGATAACATCCAGCAAATCTTTCTCTATGTGGTATGTGAAGTTCGGAATATAACTTCAATTTTAGCTGTAAACATAAATTAATTTTCTTAGGAAAGTTTTTGTTACATTTTTCTATATTCCTTAGTGAAATATCATTGCTAAATTTAATATTTAATCGAAAATAAGGATGATCTTATCCTTATATTACCAGATATGTACATTTTTTATCCTTTCTTCAGTTTAAATTTAAATGTAGAGTTTTTTTTCAATATTCTCATTTCTTCCAATTTAAATTCTAAAAATAAATTTTATTTAAATTGAATAAATACGGATTTCTTTTTATTTTTATATTTTCACTTCACAATTTTTCATTTTAAATTATTGTATATGTAAAATATTTGAATTTTTTAGCGGAAATGTATTTTATAAAAATTATCATTTCATGTTCAACTATTTTGACAAAAAAAACCCACTTTGGCTCACGAAAAAAATTTGAAAATGAAACATTTTTGAATAAAATAAAACACTAATATTTCTCTCTTTAAATAAGAAAATGTATACGTGTATACAAATTTAAATTTATTACATACAAAAAAATGAGTAAATTTTTTTTATTTAATTTGTTTTTGATTTTTCATGTCATTTACGTACATTTAAAATGTCACTAGTTATTTTTTTTTAATTTGACAAGTCAGAAACTGAGAAATAACCCTTGTGGTACTCCAGATAAATTAGTAATGACTATAAAAATATTATTACTAAACAATTGTTTATCACCACCACAATTACTAATCAACCACCACAATTAGTAATTTTTATTATTTTCTTTTATTATTAGGTTACCCTTATCTCATTTGATTCCTAATATTGGAGTATTGGCTGAAGTAAGTATATGTTGCGGTTCTTGCAATTGCGAGCATATGACTCGGAGCCTAAACCTACCATAAACATTGAATTAGTATTTTTATTGTCGCCTCCGCACACACTGGCGGAAATTCCATCACAATAAACCTTAACTGTTTCGTTATTTGTATTGTAGTTACGTAACATGTAACATATTGCGTATTTCAAGGTTTAATTTATTATAAAAATTAAACCTTGAATATTTTTTTCAAATAAAAGTATATACTTATCTCAAATGATTAGGTAAAAAATTGTAATTAAAGCCAAAATATTGTTGGTTTGAAAAAATTGCTACAAAATACAAAAAAAAAAACAAAAAAAACTTAAGCGTTCTTTTAAGCCTAACTGAATGAGAAGGTAATTTAAAAAATCCTGAATATTTTTTTGCCTAAATACTAGTAATAAAATCGATCATATTTATGCCTGTGCGATTTTCCAATAAAACCATTCCAACACTTATTTTATTTTGCATATAAATTAAAAATCATTTTCTTGAAGTAAGAAAATTACAGACCCTAGTGGCCCAATTTTAAAATTCTATAATAAATAAAGTGAATTTAACTGAGTTAAAATAAATACTATATCAGATTTGCTTTTATCCTTAAAATTATAAATAATAATCGAAAAATAACAGAAACCAGTAACCGTAAAAAGTGAACATATTGTTAAATGTATGCATTATTCTTAATTAGATGAACTGCAAGTGTTTGTACTGTCGATCCTGAAACGATTTTGTTTTTTACGAAATTGAGCTTCTAATGAATAATTGTTAAATCATTTATTCAATAATATGTCATACTTTATAAAAAAATGTAAAAATTATAATTTTTGACAGTTTTATTGTTAAAATAAAATATGATAAAAATTCATTTACATGTCCTTTTTTTAAATAATTTTTAACTACATAATTAAACAGGTTAAAAGATTTTTCAGTTTTATTTGATTTGATAAGTAAATGAGTTTTGTCATTACCAATATCATCAACGATATAGAGTAACAACGAAACCCAGTCACTAGTCAAATTAAATATAAGTAAGTATATAAAAACTATTTTATTGTGGTTTTATTATGTTAAATACAATTAGTTCCACAAATAAATTTCAGTACAAAACATAAATCTCATATACACAATTTTAAAAAGGACTTAAATATATCTTCTTCAAACCCTTATCCGCACCCCAATGGTGCATAGGGCACTGCATCATATAAACGCAATGTTATCTTGATCGTTAACACATGAAGGAAATGTGATCAACCCTCCGCTTTAGGTACCAGTCCAGGGTAATATTGAATAAATATTAGAGTGCAAAATCACTTACATCCATTTGACCCCCTCTGAGAATCGAAACCAGGACCTCCAGAACGGTAGCCGAGCTCGCTGACCATTGCGCTATGAAGGGCGGAAATATATCTTACACCCGAAAAATCAAAATACCATTTTATGTGATAATTTAAAGTTTAAAAAAATATACACTCTGTACAAAGCAAACAGTGTAACCAATATAATGTAGTACAGTTTAAGATCGGAGAAGAAATCTTAGTTAACAGGGCTCTAAAAATATTA
>NW_028282929.1:0-11584 GCF_059751285.1 Brachycentrus maculatus | reverse complement strand
AATTTTAACTAGTTCATAAATCATGAATACAATCCCTTGACTAATTATTTTTACGATAACGATCACCTTAATATCTAGGAATAAAAGAGTTGGGAAAAAATTATCATTAGTCATAACCGATATCTAAAATAATTATTTTATCGTCCTAAAACATTTTTTGAGTGCGTCCAAATCTTTGTTGAAAAAATTCGGTTTGTCCACTTAGGTATATTGATATTTTATGAAGGTCTTCGCTAGTTAAAATACTGAACTCAACCATATATAGTGTCGACATCTAGAATGTGAAATATGGTGTCGATTGACGCATTTGAGTATTGTGATGATAAATGATCACTTAAATCAGCCCATGGTAGTTCATAAGCCCTGTTCATAACCCAAACTTCCATATTTTTCTTCACCTAGGTTGAGATATCAAGTTTTAAAACATCATTATTATTATGTATTATAACCGAAATATTTAGCGGCCAAAATAATTTTAGCTAGCTAGCTAACCATCACGCCGCTTCCCCGCAGGGGTAGGCAGAGAGAATAGAACGCCACACCACTCTGTCTTTGCAAACATTCTTCGCCTCTTCCACGTTCATGCATATCCTCATACATGCCGATTGTTACGACTCCTAACCTGACCACTTTCAAGTATATGACATACCTGATCGTGCCATGTTTTTCTCGGTCTTCCTCTGCTTCTTATCCCAATTACATTCGCCTCATAAATTTGTTAAACAAACACATCTATCATACATCGTTTTATCGCACATTCTTCTGAGAGATCGCATTTCGACTGCATTCAGTCCTTCTTTTGCCAACTCCATGTTTCACTTTCATACATTAGAGTTGGAACCAGGACTCCGTTGTGCACTGCTCGTTTAGCTTCCGCTGATAGGTTTTTATTTGCTATAACTGATTTTAGTGCACCATTCACTTTGTTCCCAGCATTCACTCTCCTTTCTATGTCTTTATCAATCTTTCCATCCCTAGAAACATACTACCCAAATACACGAAATCATCTACCTGATCCAAAATCTCTCCGTTTACCAATATTTCACACTTAGATCTACATTCTTCTCTTTCAATAACCATAATTTTGGATATAAAATAATTTTTTTCGTTTTTTTTCTAGAGTCATGAGTGTTTACATAGTGTTTTTTAATTACCTAACCTACAAGTGACTCTGAATTCTAGCTACGACTTATGCAACATCATGCCGCCCCCCCCAAAGCTTTCAACTTTATAAGTTTTTATAGGCTAAACTTACTCGTGAGTGGATTTACTCTTTATGTTAAAATATTACTATAATTGCATGGAATTCATAAGTGAAAATTCTAGGCAAAGATAATCTCTAGTATCTACATACTGTGTACCTACTTATATTTATACCTGAATGTTTACATCAGTATTTTTGTGACCATTCAAATGTAAGGGTTTTTGAAATTCAGGTACTCCGTAGGAAAACAATACAACATCTTTTTTTGTTTACATTATATTTGCTCTAGGAAAACCCATGGACATTTTTAAAGAGCATTGAAATATTAAACGTAAGTATACGTGTTTATAGACCCGTATATTGTAAACACAGATACATAATATACGTATATAATATTACATTTATGCATACATTTACCATTTACTTTATGTTATTAGGCTGACTAATACACCAACTCTTTTCCAATAATTTTTTATGGCCCAAGGCTTTTCGTATTTTTGACCCACACTGGGATACGTGTTTGTAAGATTGTAGCAAATCGATTTAGTTTACACACTTTTCACAGAATAAGGATAATGAATATCATAGAATAATGATAATGAATAATAACGCCTCCTGGTTGATTATTCTGTACAGAAGTTAACATTTTAGCAGTCCATTTGCAAACTAAAAAAAATAAGTTTTTTGGCCAATTTTTTTTTTTATTTCAATTATTTTGCATCATACAACATAATATAAAATACAAAAAAAAATACAAAAAAAGTGGGAAAAGAAGCAGAGAAAAACATGGCACGATCAGGTATGCCAAATACTTGAAAGTGGTCAGGTTAGGAGTCGTAACAATCGGCGGGTATGTATGAGGAGATGCATGAACGTGGAAGAGGCGAAGAATGTTTGCAAGGACAGAGTGGTGTGGCGCTCTATTCTCTCTGCCTACCCCTGCGGGGAAGCGGCGTGATGGTTAGTTAGTTAGTTAGTTTATATACATATATAATCAGGTACTAGCAATCAAAGGAGTTTATCTTCATGTGATCATTATCTCTATATTCCACTCCCAAAGCAGATCAAATTGATTCTTATTTTCATGCACAAATATGTAGGTCCCACCCAATAATGGCTTTGATTTGAGATATTTATGCATACCATAAGTACCCGAATTTTTATTTTTCCAAAATAAAAACAGACAAACAAATAAAAAGACGATGATATGACGTCTTACGACTGGAGACATTCCATTAAAAAAAAAATAGATTACAAACAATTAGAACAATAATTGCATTTTCATACGAAAAATAAAATTGTCACTAGTGTAAATTTTATACAGAGGTATCTTATTTATACATTTAAAACAGGCATGTGGAAATGTACCGTGTATTTATCATCTGAGTTCAACGTACTCTCGAATGAACTCTTAATCAAAACAAATGCACGTAATAATACGTATAAATTACAATAATGTGTAAACGATAATATTTTATTGCTTTTAAACAATTACGCCGTAATTTTTCAATGTAAATAGCTGATATTAGCGCAGTTAATAATATAATCGTTAATTGCCTGTAAAAAATATTACTCCGCCAAAATCAGTAGATAAAAACATATCTGAGGAATACAGTTTTTTTTTAAATATCATTTTATATATCACCCTCTTATATGTGTACCCTTATTAGCATAAATACATAAGAGGGTGACAAATGGGTGACTGTTACTTTTAAAGTTACCCGATCTAGGTGGTATTCGTTAATTTTTCTTGGTTTATTTTTCTTTCCAGTTCAAGTTTTTGATGCCAAATATGTATATTAGGAGCCAATCCCAGCCAAATTTGTGAAATCTTTGGTGTGATTAGCATTAATTGATAAATTTTTTCTTCAAAACAAGTCGTATTCTAATATACTAACAATTTACGACCACGCCGCTTCTCCGCAGGGGTAGACAGAGAGAACAGAATTACGCACAACTCTACCTCTGCAAATATTTTCGCCTCATGCATTTCCTTATATTTTATTAAATTTAAACTCTTGAATATACCACTTTAATGAGTTTTATTTATATATACGACTAATTTCGAAAACGATAGATGTTTTCATCTTCTGGTACAAATTAAAACGTATTTTTATAATGTTTTAATTTGTAACAGAAGATGAAAACATCTGTCGTTTTCGAAACTTGTCGTATATATATATAAATAAAACTCATTAAAGTGGTATATTCAAGTGTTTAATTTTAATAAAATAATCATGTCATTCACAAAATTAATGTCGAATTAATAAATAATACATTTCCTTATACATATCCGCCGATTATTTCGACTCCTGGCGTGACCGCTTTCAAGCATTTGACATGCCTAATCATGCCAAGTTTTCTACTCCCTTTTCCAACTACATACGCCACATAAATTTATTTAACCGTTATTTTATCACTCATTTCCACACATCCAAACCATATCAACACACCTTTCGATAATGTTTATCTTCTCAATTCGATCGCTCAACCTACATGTTGAATTTATGCGTACGCATCGACAAATAAGAAAATCGACCCATTTAAGCTTTATGTAATCCTGGCAGTCCATAGTATAAGTCAATCTATAAACCTTGTTCATAATAAGCATTGTTAATGATAGATGCAACTTCCATATTTAAAAAAATCTGGTAGTCCAAAGATCTTTGTCCAGGAAGAATGAAAAATGATGAAAAAATAGAAACACTGTATATCTTTTTCGAACTTGGATTGTCAGTTAAAAATTTAATAAAATTAAAACAATATTTAGATTCTCAGTCTGCTTACTTTTATTCGTATCAATTGACCCCACTTAGCAAATGACATCTTAATCAATGCAATTCCATTCGATAATTCGGACATAGGTTATCGCAATAAATTCGTAAATCATTTCCAAATACAAGAATAAAAATTGAAGAAAAAGATTATTATTATAAAGAATATTGTATGTGAATATATATACATATATATATATATATATATATATATATATATATATATATATATATATATATATATATATATATATATATATATATACATATATAATATTGTATGACTTAAGCAAATAAAATGCTTGAACAATACACACTTTACTCGCTTGTGTAACATTTACCATTCTGCCCATAATTAAACATTTATGCTGCTTTGTTTTTATGATTACCAAACGCCCAAATGACTCTAAATCTCTGAAATCTAACTACGGCTTCTCATTATGTTCCTACTAAGGCTCCAACGTTGTAAGTTTTATGTTAAAGATACTACAATTTTCTAAAGTTAATATTTATATATACATATATATATATATATATATATATATATATATATATATATATATATATATATATATATATATATATATATATATATATATATATATGTATATATATATATATATATATATATATATATATATATATATATATAAATATATATATATACATATATACTGCGTACAAACACCACTGTGTATGCTAGTTGTAACGCCATCACTTTGTGTGAAGTAAATATTGCTAAATTATTCTTCTATATATCTTATGCGCATATCTTGTTGACAATAAATACATCACAAAACACTTTGAATACGTTTGAGTGTTTTCGGTTTACGCGTTGAATAATACATACATCCTTATTATTTTACATAGAAAACCCACCAACACTGAAATCATTGTCAACAACGAATAAAGTAACACATTTCTGCATGTCGACACGTTCGTTTCCCGCCAATTGACGCAGTCCTCATGTCAGATTCATGTATCAATCGAATAACGAACTCGGATCACCTTGTGGGACACGAGAAGTTTTATTGAACTCGGCAAAGGATTCTGACCGGTTTGGACGGTGACAAAACCACGTGACACAGGCGTCACCCGTACAAAGAGTGCTTTCAATAACACTACGCAAAAAATAACACCAGTCAAACAGTGTATACTTTTTGCCTCTGCCGTTGAATTTAGTACCCGGTTTTTCCGGCAATTTTCAGACGAGTTTGATCTCTATTTGGCCGGTACAAGAAGACGAGCTATTTTTTTTGCGATTCTGTTTGATTATACGCTATGAAATTATGATCAGGAATGTTGCAGGGAGCATTATTATTAGAGTTCAAACACCATATATTATTTTTTGTTACATAATAAAATTTAATGATTTATTACGCGGCATTTCGGTAATACAAATTATTGTATTTTCAGTTTGGAAGATTTTGTTTTTATTTAAAATATAACTGTTTATTATTTTAAATTAAAACAAAAGAAAAAAAAGGGTGGAAAAGTGCATTTTTACAACGAAAAACAGTAAGAGAAAGAATTTGAGATTACTTAAATATACTTAATATAAATTCACATAATGGAATCTATTTTGTAAATATTCATATAATCTCAGAACGTATATTTATATTTACTTCAAAGTTTTTGAAGTATCACAAATAAATAATATAAACTAATTTAAGAGGCAAATGCAGTTGGAAACAGGAGCAGAGGAAGACAGAGGAAAACTTGGCATGTTCAAATACTTAAAAGGGGTCAGGTGAGGAGTCGAAATAATCGGCGGATATGAGGAAATGCATCAATCATCAGAGACGAAGATTATTTGTTTGTACGTATGTGTGTAAATATGATTATATGTATTTATATATATATATATATATATATATATATATATATATATATATATATATATATATATATATATATATATATATATATATATATATATATATATATATATATATTATATATGTCCGCCTCCGTAGTGTAATGGTCAGCACGCTCGGCTACCGTTCTGGAGGTCTCGGGTTCGATTCCCAAGGGGGGTAAAATAAATATAAGTGATTTTTTCACTGTAATATTTATTCAATATTACCATGGACTGGTACCTGAAGCGGAGGGCTGATCACCTTTCCTTCATGTGTAAACGATCAAGATAACACTGCGTTTATATGACACAGTGCCCTATGCACCATTGGGGTGCGGATAAGGGTTTTATTATTATTATTATTATATATATATATATATATATATATATATATATATATATATATATATATATATATATATATATATATATATATATATATATATATATATACATATATATATATATATACACACACACACACATACAAAAAAAACTCTGAAACTGGTTTTGAAGCTAACTAGTTCTTACATCAGGGTCTGTACTATTTTATTGATGGATAATATATGTTATAAATATTTTAAATTATTAAAAAGCAACATTTTCAACTAAGGTAATGACGATATTTTTTTGTTAAATCACGAGAACACAAGGAACTATAAACATATGTAGAATCATATGCGAGTTTTATGCTTATTTAAATATTTATTTGCAAACTACGGTATTAAATGGTATTTTACGTTGGACGTTTTAAAAATATTCTTATGAACTAAAAATGAAATGTTTTCATGGCCTACTTTGATTAGTTTCTTTACTAACCTCATTACCTCTTGATTAAATTTGCCTCTGTGTAAATATCTCACACAAAGACACAGAACATCAAATATAAAATTATTATGTTAATATACCTTATAATTATTACTATTAATTAGGCTGACGGAGATATTATGTTACTTATCACCTGTCAAAAGGTTTATAATAACTAATTATTTATATCAAAAGAGGGTCACTGCACTTGTCGTGTGACCTTTTAAATGATAACTTTACATTACACAAGATTTCAGACATCTTATCTTAGTCAGGTGGTAATTAGATGGGTCATAATCGATTATAATAACAATAACCGATAATAATAATAATCGAAAAATTAAATAGATCTAGGAGAATCTTCATATGTAATTAATTTGTGTAAACTTCATGTGGAAAGTAAATATAACAAGTTTTATTATCTACTACTCTTAAGTGTAGTACTACGAGTGTATATAATAAGTAAGTGCTTGTGGTATATCGCTCACTCCTTTCAACAATGTCATAAATTAAAAATCGTCAATTTTCAGTTGTGTTTGTTTTCTGAATGCCCATAAAATGTACTATATTCCAGCAAAGCGGCATATTTTAAACTTAATATTTACCCTCTACAGGGCTGAAAGTGTTGTTTTTGCATTTTGAAGAAAAGGTATTGTTTAATTATTTTTTTAAATGCACTAAATATTTTTCAAATGGAGAAAAAACATTCAGGTTTTACCTAAAAAGATCTGTTGCACAGTAAAAAGTTTGACAAGTGGCTTGATATTTATTTTTAATACATTTCATTATATTTTCAAACTTTAAAACGATCTCCTGAAAAATTGAGTTTTTTTTATATATAACGTTGTTTAAAGGAGTGAGCGATATGTGTACCAAGTATGTATGGATAATACAAGCAGTAGGTACATAATGTGCACATGTACCTATAGCTTTTGTACAGTAATAGTGACCTAGAATTGGAACAATACTATTTTAAGAAAGTATTTCTTTGTTACTTCAACTCAAATAACATTATTCAGTTCTCGGTTCTCGATATCGCGAGAAAAAATAAGTATCGCATTGTTGTTTAAAATAATTGTATCGATGAGTCGGCGTGTAAGCTGAATATTATACAAATAACTGGCTTTTCGCGATAAGAATAACAATTAGTATGCAGGAAAAAGCGAATCGATTAACTAAATGCTTGACGCGGAAGCGATGTGCTCGCAGTATTGAGACGATATCACTCGAACCGGGAAGTGACAATTCTCGACAATGCGCAGAGTAGTATAAACCTTTTAACTAAATATTCAGGTAAGTAGTAAGACAATGATAGTAGTTTAGCTGTACCTCTTTGCAGAAGCTTTGTATTCTTTCCATGAAGTCCCTGTGCATGGGTGGCAGATGGCTTCTTCGGTCGGCAGACTTCCTGCTCGCTGTTGTAGCTCCAGGACCAAATTATATAAGGACGATGGATCCTATTTGTATCCAACAATGTTTGGTTATCAGACACTGATTCGCGTAACACTCAATTAGTTTAGATTTGTTTACACTCAACTGAATATCGTACAAAAACATGGGTACTCGTACAAGATTGGCTTCTAAGCCGCCACACAAAGAACCTCGCTTCCTGACGAACAAACTCGAATGGAATCACTCGTCAATAAAGCGCTCGGGGTATTCAAATTAGTTTGTTATGGATTGGCGCGAGTTTGTTTATGCCGCACACATACTCTCACAATGCTGCCGGTCGTGTATATTATTATAATAAAAACAATCACACATGTGTTGGTAATCACGGTGGCCTATCTCCCTCGCTGACGCTCCCAGGAGTGGAGGAAAATGGACTGCCAAGATCCGAAGCGAGGCGTCCGCTTTATACGTTGCACTTGATGCCGAGTGCGTCAGGAACAAAGCGCGACGGAGTTAGATTAGCGTATCTGCATGTGCATGTGGGACTTTGTTATTGCACTAGAGCGGCGATGTTGATACGTGCTCGCATCGGGAAATGGACAAGACGCCTCTCCCCTCGCCGCCCGCACTCTCTCGCCTGCGTTGGCCCGAAATAGACGCAAATTACAGTAAGTCCTCTACTTACGCGATTAGTTCGTTTCAAAGTTTTCGTGTAAGTCGAAAAATCGAAAAAAAAAAAGTATTTATTTCATATATATTTTTAAAATCCCTTATCTTCACTATATGGTGCATAGGGCACTGCATCATATAAACGCAATTTTATCTTGATCGTTAACACATGAAGGAAAGGTGATCAGCTCTCCGCTTCAGGCACCAGTCCAGGGTTATATTGAATAAATATTATACTGAAAAATCACTAATATTTATTTGACCGTCCCCTGGGAATCGAACCCGGGACCTCCAGAACGGTAGCCGAGCGTGATGACCATGTTCTGAAAGTCCCGAATTCGATTCCCAGAGGGGAGGGGGAATCAAATAAATAGAAGTGATTTTTCACTCCAATATTTATTCAATGTTACGCTAGACTGGTACCTAAAGCGGAGGGCTGATCACCTTTCCTTCATGTGTAAACGATCAAGATAACACTGTTTATATGATGCAGTGCCCTATACACCATCAGGGTGCGGACAAGGGTTTGAAGAAGAAGAAGAAGTTTAAAGGATATAGTTCATTTGTGAAAACGGAATAGATCTACATGGATATATTAAATAAAACATTTTTTTAGGTTTTTATGTAATCAGATAAAAGTACATAATTATTTCTGTGTACATATACATTGTTACATTTAAGTATAAACTACTTATTGAATATTTATGTTTCTGTATTTTTAATAATTATCGTAGATTGTGTTGGTACCTACTGATTTTTTTTCAGAATCCATAATTCGAATTAATAATTATTATAATCGTAAGATGAGACATTTTATAAGCGCGTGCAATATCAGTCACTTTTTTTGAGATTTGAGATTTGAGAATGCAATCTCTCAGAAGAATGTGGGACAAAACGATGTATGATAGATGTTCGAATAGTGAAATAAGGAAGTTATGAAAAGCTGAGACAAGCATTATGAAGGAATGAGCGAGGAAAGAACGGTAAAACAAATTTATGAGGCGAATGGAATTGGAAAAAGGAGCAGAGGAAGACCGAGAAAAACTTGGTACGATCAGGTATGCCAAATACTTGAAAGTGGTCAGGTTAGGAGTCGTAACAATCGGCGGGTATGTATGAGGAGATGCATGAACGTGGAAGAGGCGAAGAATGTTTGCAAGGACAGAGTGGTGTGGCGCTCTATTCTCTCTGCCTACCCCTGCGGGGAAGCGGCGTGATGGTTAGTTAGTTAGTTAGTTAGTATTTTTAATAATTATCGTAGATTGCGTTGGTACTGATTTTTTTAAGAATCCATAATTCGAATTAATAATTATTATAATCGTAATCGTAACGAGACATTTTATAAGCGCGTGCAATATGAGTCACTTTTTTTTTGTTTCATAATTTTCACGTTGGTCTCAATTGTTATGGTATGTCTTCTTATGTTATCATTTTAAGAATCAAATTTACATTTTTTTGACTCCTCAGGGGTAGAATAGACGACTTGCGAATAAAACATTTAAAAAATCGTGTAAGTACGAATTCACGTATGTCGATATCACGTATGTGGAGGACTAACTGTATTTCAAATTGTCGGTACCATGGACCATTGGTCGAATGCATTAGCGAGGATCGCACACTCGACACATACCTATATGAACCGCATATTTATAAAGGATCAAAAGCACTTATATAAAGGTTATATTGTATACTACGCGATTTACCCTCTAATTTGGGAATGTTTTGTTATTTATTAAATATTAGGCATTTTTCCTAAAGAAAAATACAACAAACAGACGTCATTCATTTAAAAAACAATAACAACAAAATTCTTCCTTAAAGTTTTATGTCTGTTCATTTAATAACAATGCTTGTATTATATATATATATATATATATATATATATATATATATATATATATATATATATATATATATATAAATATATATATATATATATATGTATATATATATATATATATATATATATATATATATATATATATATATATATATATATATATATATATATATATATATATATATATATATATATATATATATATATATATATATATATATATATATATATATATATATATATATATATATATATATATGTATAACACTGTGTCAACAATATTTTACACACCGACGTATTGGAGAAACAAAGATAAGATTAAACACAATGCATCGTAAAATCCGATATAAAAATGATGCGTTTTCCTTTGATTCAATGAAACTACATTTCATTTTATGGAATTGCTTGTGTTAACTTTATCCACCTTTTTTTAATTGAAAACAATTGATAATTAAATTACTATGTATGGTTTAATCTGTTCAAATATGCATTTTATTATTTAAGAGAAATTAAGGGCATACTCTCAATAGTAAAATGCAGTTTGCTTCCGGCAATGCATAGAGCCGGACGCAGGTCACGCCATTTGTAAAAATGTATTGAAAAAATATTTTTATATATTTATTTTTACTCCTTACCTTTCAATAAGTCTTTTCTTTTAAGTAGAGTGGGTTCGAACCGAGAAACTCACTCAAAACTTAAGAGTCCGTGACACTATCCACGGAACCGCAACCCGACAATCATTATTTTTATTATTATTGTGGATATTTTTGACCCTTGATAAAACAATCAATTTAAAACAGCGTCGATCTGATACTGTGCCTTATGCACCAAGGTTCAGAGGTATTTCATAATCAAATAATTGTTTTTAACAACATCAGCATAACATTCATTCTGGGTTTAAATAATATGTTTTAAAAAAGTTTGTAAGCACCTTGATTTTTCACAATGCTGTTTTCCGCAGTACGTGATATTCTCAATGACTTGTATAAAAAATAATGTGTAATAAGAAGCTAATCCTTGCATAATAATATTATAGCATT
>NW_028282928.1:0-11470 GCF_059751285.1 Brachycentrus maculatus | reverse complement strand
TCGCCATTTGATTTTTTTATGAAATTACACATTACGAAATTGAAATAAAATCAAATGCTTATTCAATAAATATTTTATGATTTACAAACACCATAAAAGTACTTACTTATTCGTATACAACCTGAAGGATTGATTGCTTCCCTTAGACGGATTTTACAGATGAGGCCTTTATAACTTTGAATAGCATTGAGTATACGAGTAGACTTAATGTCATGTGGGTGAATTTACGGCTGCTTGATATTATAAATTCTCGTTGATGTATGCCTTGACACGTGTTCTGATATTTCATTTATACTGTATGAAATTACTACCTTGATTGACAACAACTAGCATTCTCTCAAATGCTACCTGACAGCAACATCCACTCGCAATAAACTCGTTTTAGCGAGTTAACTTTTAATATGATAACTTCATTTAAGCGAAACTAGTACTAATTTTAATCGCACTTTACACTACAATTGGACAAAATATTTTACAATGTATAATTTATTTCTTCCACTATGGCGAGAATGTATGAAAATACCATTCTGCAATAATTCATTACATTAATCCTACGATTGAGCGTAAACATATTGTATAACGTTGCATTCAATTATGGATCATTATTTAGAAGGTATTATTTATATTATTTACAATAAATAGGAAAATCAGTTTTGCAGTTGAATGACTGACGACCCTTTTACGTCACGGCACCTGTCGAATTGTAAAATATATAAAAGTATCGTTTGTCAATCACAATATGATTTTATTTAAAGAAAACAATTTTATATCATATTGTATTTGCAGAATAGACTGGATGAAAATTAAATAGACATGAGAATATTGACGGCTCCCAAGCCGTCATCTCGTACGATTGTAACAAAACCTGAGAGAAACCAGTGATGTAGGTCTATTGTATGTAGCTCTCATAGGAAAACGCAGATGGATAGAATTCGGCGGAATAATCAAACAAGTGAGAATTTCTTAAGGCAAATTTACTTATTTTTAGTGAAGATGTACCCTCGTAAATATTTGAACGAAAATCTAATATTCATAGTGTTAAATTTTTAGCATGAATGGATTATATATATACAATATATATATATATATATATATATATATATATATATATATATATATATATATATATATATATATATATATATATATATATATATATATATATATATATATATATATATATATATATATATATATATATATATATATATATATATATATATATATATATATTTGTATATATATATATATTTTTTTTGTTATAATATGTGGCCATCTAGCACACATATTCTAACACTCATTTATTGAAAATCGCTTTGACTAAATAACATATTGTTGGCATGTTTATAATCGCTCACCGAAATATAAGTCTACCAATTTCGAGAGGTACCCGTCTATAGAGACGTAGGTCAGGACAATCACTACAATAGCATGCAAGGAACACTGAACGCAACGCAATTTGCACGTGTGCGTGTACACTACACTTACATTACGTGCTTCATTTACAAATATATTGATCCTAATAACCGAGGTAACTAGGATACAGAGAAATACAATCTCTTTAAGATGTGAACATTCCCATTGCGAAATTATAATTTTTATTTTGGGAGAGATATTGCTGGTACGAAGTGTAAATAATTTTTAAACTAATATCGATATTCAACACCGAAAATATAATGCTGAAACTGGCATTGGAATCCACCCCTAGTGCTTCGGGAGTGGCAGATAATAGTTTTTCAACAAAAAAAAGAAACCCCAGTATTTTTTTTATCTGCGGATATTTTTTTTATTGTTTCAGTTCTTATTGTTACTATTCTTAGCCACTAATGATATAAAAAAATACTAATAATTTTTTGATATTTTAGAAAGTACGATTAAAGGAAAACTAAATATAAAATAAACTTTTACGTGGATTAATTTAGGGTGTATGTTATTTGTAAATGATTTCTAAATTGAAAATAAAGCAATGAGATGGCGGTAAATCATAAAATCGTCACGTAAGTTCACGTGATGTTACTTTTACAAATACTAATTTTTCAAAAATATTATAGAAATAGGCTATTAAAATTGTAATGCTTTTTTATACACGAAAACTTTAATTTGTAAGCAACTTTTCTCAGATTGTAAGCATATTTTATTGAACTAAGCAGTTTTTTAAGAACTTTATTTTATTAAACTTGTTTGTTAATCCTCACATAGATTTCAAAAACAAATGTTTGTAAATTTGGTTAATATTTTTGAACTTTTTTTGTTGTTTTGTGTATGAGTTTCTGTAAAATAAGATTTTTCATAATGTATCAAATAAAACAAATCCTTAAGGAAACAAATTTAGGTCAGATGCACACGGCTTGTTTGGAGCATTTTATGAGAAAATAAATATATTAAAAATTAATATGGCATACACCGTGTGGCATGTTGCGCCATCTTGTTGAAATCACAAGGTTGAGGTACGAAGTCAGTAATAATGGTTCTGTAACGCTCTCCATTGACATTTACATTCCGGCTGGCATCGTCTTTAAAAAATATGGGCCAATGACTCCACCTGCCCATAAATCACACCAAACAGTGACTTTAAATGGATGCAAGGGCATCTCGACACAAAGTTTTCTGGGTTTTCTCCACTCCGAATTCAGCAATTCTGCTTATTGACATGACCATTTAACTAAAAATGTGCCTCATCGATGAACAAAATTTTAAGTGTGTATACAAAGAGAATCAGGAAAAAAAATGAATACGTAGAATTCTGGTGTTTACAACGAGTACTGCAGATTCCAAAGACAACCAAGTGTACAATAATTTATGATCTCTTTCTTCGCTTAGTAAATAATGATTAAAAAACTTTTGTAAGATGAACGAATATGAAATGAATAATTATACTTTGATGTTAAAATACTTTGAATCTTTATACTCGTACCTTAAATATGATCAATCATAAACATTATTTTGATTGTTCAGTCGTTCTAATAAACTTTCATATCATTTTGAATAAGATGTTATAAAATTATCAGCACAATTTTATAATATATCGCTCACTCCTTTCAAGAACGTCATAAATCAAAAATCGTCAATTTTCAGTTGTGCATGTTTTCGAAATGCCCGGAAAATGTACTCTATCCCAGCAAAAGTGGCATATTTTCAACACAATATTTACCCGCTACAGGGCAGAAAGTGTTGTTTTTGCATTTTGAGGAAAAGGTATTGTTTAATTATTTTTTTAAATATACTAAATATTTTTCAAATGGAGAAAAAACCTTAAGGTTTTACCTAAAATGATTTGTTGCACATTTAAAAATTCAATAAGTGGCTTGATATTTATTTTTAAAACATTGCATTATATTTTTAAACTTTAAAAACGTTCTCGTGAAAAATCAAGTTTTTTGATTTATGACGTTCTTGAAAGGAGTGAGCGATATAAATTTCAATCACAAACAAAAATTTAACAAAACGTTTAACGGTTCGTCTATTGTTTTTTATTCTAATTTAAAATTAATGTACACTAACCACGAAATAAAAAAAATCCACGAAAAATTCATTTAACATTTGAAATATGATATATTAAATCTTATTTTTCTTTGGTTATGTCAATAATTTAAAAACTGTTTTATCTTTTATAATTTTTGTCTTTTAAGGCACAAAAAATCTCATTGCTACTTTATTAAATATAACTTAATTGTGATACTTGAAATAAATAGTATCATGTAAATAAAATAGCTACTGAAAATGTTTTCCTTAGAACTGACATCGCTTTTAGAACTCGGGATTTATTTTTCACGTTCATAGAAATGTTTGTTTCTTTGAACTTCTTTGAAAACTTGATGTCTCATACAAATTGATATTGCAATTTCTGCAATAGAGAACTTGATTACGAAAATGTTTGTGAAAATGATTTGAAATTTTCTCACATATTTATAGTAAATATTGTATGTCTGAAAAACAAATTTCGAAACATTCATTTCAAACATTCATCATAATGAATAAAAAAACCCTCTCGGAATTAGATTCCATTTGTTTATGGGTGATTCTGAAAGGGTAGTAAAATTGCAGTTATTACATGTTGCCTTAAGCATTACAAGGCAATGTGATCAGTCATTTCAAGGTGATACCAAATTGATATCACAGTAAAAATAAATATAATTGAACCCGAGAAGTCCAGCACGGTAGCCAACAAATATAATATGTCACTACACTTGGAAGGTAGATAGTATATAACATTATGTGAAAAGGTTTTTAAAAAGACTGGTATTATTAAAGGATTGTGAAAAATGTTTAACCGAAGATAGCGGCTCTTGACGAGAAGGATTAAAAAACTAATTGAAAAGTTCGGCAATGAAATAAATTCAGTATCAAACTTTTTGGTCCGAAGCTGTGAAATGTACTATTTCATAAAATTATGCCTCGATACAGAGAATCAATAGTCTTTCTTTACTTGGCGGAGAAAAAAGTACCAGCTTCCACACCACGAATTATTATTTTATTATAAGTATTGGTTTATTTCCACCGAGAATTCAAGTATCCAAATTAAAGCTGCGTAATAGTTTTTCCAATGTATTTTTTTGTTTTGTAAATGAAATTTTTTAACGAAAAGATTAAAGACTGTAAGAAATCGGACATTGTGGGTTCAATCCTTATATTTCCACGATACATTAAATCTGTGGAACCCTATAACAACTGAAATATGCTTAGTGACTTTTTGTAAAGCAAGAATAATCATGCCAAGGATGAGTAATAAGTCAAAGATAAGATTTCATACTCGAAGAGATTTTAATAGAAAAATTCTTTATAAAGTTCTTAAAAAGGATTTATAGTTTTAAGACAAAAATCATGTGTTATATAAAAATCAAAATTTAATAGGTACATGTTTTATAACTTAAACCCCTGTTCAATTTAGGGCTCTAATGTTATACAAAAATTAATATTTATTTACTATAAACAATATGAATGGTCACATGGTCACACACTCAGTGTATTAACAGATTGGGAAGAAAAGCTTAAATCATACCTAGATAAAATATTACAAAATATCTTAAATATCATTTCTAATGATAAAATGGTATACAATGAACATATCCGATTTGAATAACAAATACTATGATTGAATATAAAAATATCAATGGTCGTAATATTTCCTTTATTTTATTTCAGTACCACGACGTTTCTATATTCCTTTATTTCTCTTTTGATTGTGATTATAAGGGTGATTTACGTATAATGATATTATTGGATTATTCTGCCAGTCGCATCAGTAGGTATTAAGTATTTTGTTCACATTTATAGATGTCACTGTCACAGAAGTATCTTCACTTATGGTTATGAAAACATAGACGTCGGTTGCTTCCAAGGCAATACCAATAATGTTTCATTTCAGTCAAAATATAAACGGCGTCACTATTAATCATTTTACCTTTATATTAATAACTTTTTTTTAAAAGCTTATTTAGATTAATTCTTTATTTACAACATTTTGGGTGTGTCTAAAACCTTTTTTACAAATCTGGGTTTCTGCACTTAGAAGCAATTTTCACATTTCAATATCTCGACATGAATGAAGAAGAACATGGAAGTATGTGTATTAACGAGGCTTCAGAGCTGCAAAACCTGAGTAGTATTACCACACTTCAAATCAAAGTTAAACTATGAATGTTACGCGAGTACAAAGTGATTCCCAAAGTCTTGCGATCTTTACATATCCAGACTTCTAAATCCATCTTCACCTATGTTGAGATGTCAAAATATAATTATTTATATTAATATCTTAATTATTTAAATATCTTAAACATATTATGTACATATAGTATGCCCTATTTTGAGTGTTTCATGAAAAATCCAAAATACTCGTATATACAGCACCATAACTACCCGGGTTACGTAAGACAACTTGAGTAACAAATTGCACGTTAATTACGGAAAATGGCGTTCGGGATTTTTATTTGTATATCGCTCACTCCTTTCAACAACGTCAAATATCAAAAAACTTGATTTTCAGGATATTTAAATATATAGCAAAATGTATTAAAAATAAATATCAAGCCACTTATTAAACTTTAAAGGTAAAACCTGAATGTCTTCTCCATTTTAGAAATATTTAGTATATTAAAAAAATAATTATATTCTACCTTTTCTTCAAAATGCAAAAACAACACTCTCTGCCCTGTAGCGGGTAAATATTAAGTTAAAAATATGTCGCTTTTGCTGGGATTTACATTTTCTGGGCATTTCAAAAACATGCATGACAGAAAATTTACGATTTTTGATATATGACGTTGTTGACAGGAGTGAGCGATATATCGTTCCGGCATTTCGTTTGTGGTAAGACGTGGTGAAATTGTAAAAGAAAAACACTTGTTTGTTACCACATGAGTTTATTTAATTAAAACAAATCATTTATATTATTATTTTATAATTATGAAAAGAAACTTTAGTTGTTAAAAAAAGAGTTTTTCTTTTACTTATTAAATTCATGTTTTGTAAAAGACTGGGCAGCGCAATACGTACGTTACCTAGGGATAAGTTTTTATTATTTTACTTTCTTTTTTTGTTTTTAAAAGCTATAAATAATGAAGACCGAAATTGTTTTTCAAATTCGAGTATTTATTTGTGCAGAAATAATGAAACGATTTTGGAAGCACTGAAGAGGTTTTACAGGGGTCAATTGAGGTCATAGGAGACAGAAGAGAGGGCTAGAAAGTATAAATATATATATATATATATATATATATATATGTGTATATATATATATATATATATATATATATATATATATATATATATATATATATATATATATATACACACACATATATATATATATATATATATATATATATATATATATATATATATATATATATATATATATATATATATATATATATATATATATATATATATATATATATATATATATATATATATATATATATATATATATATATATATATATATATATATATATATATATATATATATATATATATATATATATATATATATATATATATATATATATATATATATATATATATATATATATATATATATATATATATATATATATATATATATACATATATACATATCATACTTTAATTTTATGCCTACTTGGTAGTACAAAAGGGTCTAATAAAAATATAAAGCTCAGGGGTCATTCACAAGTTTAATGATTAATCAATGGAATTCGCATTGATTAATCCATTACATTAACAATATTTTTTTATAAAAATTAGTTGTTGTATCAGACTTTTGCTGGAAATAAAAATATTTATCAAATTTATAAAAATTAACATTTATCCGAAAGTCTTTAATATTTAATATTCTTACTTCATTGTGAATTCGAACAACTGTACTTTTACTTCTGGAAAAATTCAATAACTTTTTATTATTTTTTCTTAGTCCCATTTTTTTTCTTTTATTTACACAAAAATCGTGTAAGTAATTTATTTTATAAATGCAAGGGAGAAGTTCGGTCGATACGTGAATTTGAATTATCCTAAAAGCAATTTTCATTTCATCCTTTGAAACATGAAAGAACCTTTTGTCAAATGAAATACAATAGACCTTTTTCAATTATACTGACATATGTATGTATATATAAAATATACGTATGTGCATATATAATATTGAAAATAATAAACATTTATCTTTTTATATCACGGTTACATATGTAAAAATGGTACATAATGTGTATAGATAGTTTTTTTTTAATACACCACGACTCTAGTCAAATAGTTTTTTTTTTGCATTCTGAATTATATAAATAAGTTTCAGACTGAAAAAAAATTTTTTTTTCGATTCTATAATTGTCTCGTATTAGAGAAATGTGGTCTTACTTTAATGTGTTGCCCATTGCGCTCAGGTGTCCATCTTATAGTTAATTTATTATTTTAAAGACAAACATGATTCCACGGATTAAGTTACACAATAATATAAAAAAAACATCAACACTAAAAAACCTGGAGTATAATAAAGTGTTTAATTCAATCTAGAATGTTTTCATTTATGTTAAATTGGGATTTTTTATATGGGAAGAAGGATATTATTGGAATTTTGGATTTGGAAATGATGGGAGATGTTAGAGACGAAGGGGGGTTAAAAGTTCATCTCGCGCAATTATTATTAATGTTTAATGATGAGTTGGATGCAAAAAAATTTCACATATTAGGAGTTTTTTTAACCTTCCAATACAAATAAGGTCAGTTATAATAAATTTATTATTTACTAGCTGTACCCGGCCACGCGTTGCTGTGGCTTAATTTGGTCGAAAGAAAATAAAATAAAGGAGACAATTTTATTATGATATTATTTTTGACATCTCATCAAAGATGAAGAAAAATATGGAAGTCTGGGCATTTACGGGGCTGACGACCGTCATAGGCTGGTTGAAGTGATCACTTTACACACGTGTAATATTATGAAAATAACTCCTGTAATTGGAGATAATCAAGATTTTGCGAAAAAGTATTTGGACACAGTCAAAATGTTGTAAATTCTTTTATGATTCATCTTACAATGCACATGTGATTTTGTAAATCAATGAAAAAGTTATATATTTTGAATATTGAAAGCATTTAGTTAATGGATCATAGTGATATTTTATTTTGAGAAATAAAAATACTTTATTTTAGGTCAACAACCAAATAAACTTAAGTCAAAGTCCCATTTTTGTAATTTTTTATAATATTTAATAAATAAAAACATACCACTTTGAAACTTTGCAAGGGTGATGCCATCTAGCCATTATATTTGCAACTTGAATGGCATTGTAAATGAGCCAGTATTAAATTTTGGTTTTCATAATTTCGAGGAGCACTTGCAGCATCTCGCGGAGCACCAGTGCCCCACGGATCACCGCACCGGTTAACCACTGACTTAGAGTTATAAGAGAAGGATAACAATAATAAAATTAAAATTAAAACATGAAACGATAAATATGTCATAATTTATATTACGTTATACAAAATTACCTCGTTCTAACATTTAAGGTAAATTAAAGGGGTTCTTTTGGAGTAAAAAAATAATGAATATTCCATATTGATGGTATCAATTTATTCATAAAAAATTATTATATTTTTAAGATTAAATTTTATATTTTTCTAAATGCAATAATATCAAATAGTGAAGATCTAAAAGAGACAAACAAGGTTCTTTTAATATGAAAATGAAAAAAATCAGTCAGAACCGTTGATCCGGTTATTTGTGGAAGATTACGAAGTGTTTGTCGAAGGACAATGCGGAGAAATGATGTGATAGTAGTTGAAAAAACTCTTACCTTTAGTCTCTTTGGAATTCTTGGAGATCTCGCACATGATGCAGGAGTAGGCCACGACGATGATGAAGAGAGGGATGAAGTAGAGAACGGAGACGCAGAACAGGTTGTAGGCGATCTCGTGAGCCCTTGTCGGGAAAAAACCGAATGAGACGCATTGCTCGAAGTCGGAAGTGTCCGGATGAGGGGACAAATGGAACACCACACTCTGAAAAATATGCATAAGTTCTAAATTTCGAAAATAATTGAGAGAAACTTAAAATCAGTGATAAATTGAAATATAAATTTAATGTACCCAGATGTTACACCGAGCAACTTAATAATTATTATGTTTACAAAATAAACAAACACTATTTGTAACATTATGAAAGAAAAAACTCTTTCCATTCCTTGCCATAACACATCATTCTTCAGTGATTCCTTTTCTGTCCAAGCGGCCAGACTATGGAATGAATTACCTCTCCGCGTAAAAATGCACTTTCTCCAATAACTTTTAAGAAACGTCTGAGACATTACTATTTGTTATTAGAATCCTAACTTATCCTAAATAATCAATCCTCCTCCCTTACTTTTTCCCTCTACCTCCTTCCTTAAACTCCCTTTTTCCTTTGCCCTTCTTATTATCATATTTGAAATTTATGTTGTTTTTATATGTAAATTTGTAATTTATGTTCAAGTACTATCTACCCTCTGATTGCAAATAGCTATCTATTGTATAAAACGTTTTTGTCAATATCACTAATCTGTTTTTGGTTTGTTGGAAGATATTGCTTTTTGGCAATAAGCCCGCCAATGTACTTATTTATTTTCTGTACATGAATCTAAAAATGAATAAATGAATAAATAAACATTATAAAACAGTAATAAAAAAAATTAACAGTAAAAAAACTTAGTAAGTTATAAAAAATTATGTCCCTTTTTACATGTACATCTAAATAATCCATAAGAAACTAATTAAAAGTATTCAAGTTAAACAATGAAGTGAGAATACGGGTGTGCAACCCAAAAAGTTTCAGCTTAAAGCTCCTTTTCTTATTTTTATATCTGATATTTTTTATCCATTTATTATCTTTTAAAGCAGTTATATCCTGTAATTACTTCTTCTGAATTTCATTAACTAAATTCAATTTACAAATTTGTTTCCCCTCTGTTATTATATGTGAACTTCAATCTAAGATGTGATGAATAATAATTTTATGCTATGGTTTGATATATTTCAAAATCAACGTTTGCCTATGCGCAGAAGAGCAAGCTTTGAATTACCTAAATAATAATAATGGCTTAAAAGACAAGTATGCCAAAATTCTAATAGATTAAAAAAGAACAAAATTGAAGTTGACAACCCCATCTTACATTTTTTTAAAAGACATTTCTGAAAAACTAAACTCACGAAAAGCCAATTAAGTTTTCAAAATCATCACATGCAAGAATGTTTCAATAACTCAGCTTCAGAAATTTGCTAAATATAATTTGTGGCTAAATAGACTCATTCAACTTATCACATTACGTTTCGCATTAAAATGAAGGTGTACTTTATTATAATGTTAACGCACAACTTGGCACGTTACTGTGTCTCGCACATGTCAGGACTACGACACGAGGCATTACGGAAGACAAAGAAGAAGAAGTAGTTGTTATTTTTTAACCTGGTTGTAAGTTTAATGTTATTTTAATATTTTAAAAACAATTTATTCATTAATAAATCGGTATATACTTGGGCATTCTAAAAATTATATAAAATTTTAAATATGCAACCTTCAAAACTAAACAAAACTAAACGTACAGATTTATGTTTTATTAAAAAAAAACCTTCGAAGAAGAAGAAGAAATGTATGATAATCATTTTAATTCATTCTAATGAAAAGAGATTTAGGATGCTTTGTGTAAAAGATTAAGCTCTTGTTTTCTATTTCATTGTTTATTTAGCATTCGAGTTCTTTGTTAGATTTTGTATTTAATAAAAGATCGACTTCTTATTCCTATTTATTCAAGGACAGAAGAACAAAACCCATTGTAACAGTTAACCAGTCAACCACTATCTCTTGTACCACTATTGCGTGTGGTTTAAAGACATTCATTTAATGTCCCAGTGGTGGCGCATTGATCCCAAAGAACCCAGCTAAGGTGTCTCTAGATTTGATTGGACAAAGGGCGAACCCTGAAATAACATGTACGTTTATAGACACATACATGTATATTGATAAATCT